>NW_027509816.1:262500-372500 GCF_048541705.1 Temnothorax americanus
GTAGAGGTAGACAGCGGGTCTGCGAAATACAACGTAGCGGCTCCGAGAATCCGGCGCGTTTAATCTTTCCAGATAATCGAAGACGCGCGAAGGGAGCGGGAGGAGAATATCGCGTCACGCCTTCGTTATTTATTAAATTAAACATCCCTCTCGGACAAAACCCTTCGAGCGGTGATCGCCTCGCTAACTTTTCACGTGGAATACCCGGTTGAATTATTGCCGCGTCGTGAACGTTCGTGCTCCCTCGGCTCGATACTTTATTGCTTCTGCCGGGATTAAAAAGTTGCAAGCAGTTGCAACAGAAGAGAGTATACTTTCGGCATATCGTGGCGTCAGGCGTCAAGTTTTAGTACGTCGCACATATATATTACGGAGCGACACGACTTAGAGGCGAATATATGGTATATAACGACGGCCAATGGAGTTGGGACACGAGAATATACCGTAAATCTCGTCCCTTGGCTTCGCCGGATATTAGATATTTAGTACAAAGTCTATCGGAATCTGATCAGCTGATTCAGAGCACACGTATAACGAACATTTTCCAAAGTGTCGGAGCTTATACGCGAGCAACCGGCGCACCACATCTACTCTACCCACATGTACTCTGCGTATGTGTGTGCGCATCTGTGCATGTATACAGTATCTGCATTGCATAGTTTCGCATAACACTTTAGTCTCGACTTTAGTCAAATATGAAAGAAAATGTTATGGTTTTGCCATTATTGAGTTACACAATACTATTTTCGACTGTTCTCGTAAATATTAATTAACGCTAATCACGGTTTAACGATTTAATTAACAAACTTGCCGTTTCTGCCTGAAAATAGAACTGGGACGGGATCAAAAGATTGATTAAATCTCAATTAACTTTAACGAAAATTTATAAGAACCGGCCACGTCGAATAAACGAGGTCGTACGATTTTCGAGCATTACTCGCGAGCCTTTAAGTCTTTAATTACGAAAACAGATTAAGTGTGAAGGAAAGATTACGCAATCAACGATCGATTAACAGTCGCTTTGAAGAAAATACCGCATTTCTTTGTGAACGTTACGGTTAATTTAATAAGAAAATAAAACCAAATATCTCTTTTTCGTTGTATTCCCTTCTTGCAACGAGTCGATTAAATTTTCGAAAAAAAAACAAGATATTTTTAGACGCAATTATGTTATTCAATCCGCGGTGGAAACCATAAAAAAATAGCAACGATCGAACGAACCAGTCGGTGAAGACCCGTGTGTATTCGGGTCAGGCATTCGGCTTACCAGGAAGATTTTGCAAAGGTTTCCACGCGAATGTCTTCTTTGTGGCTTCTAATGACATAATTCGATTTCCGCCGTGCCGCATTAAATCCATATTCGGCGATGTTGCGCACGGGTGCGCGCGCGCGCCTTTCGTGCTACTCCTCCTCTCTTTCTCTCTTGCTCACTCGCTCACTCACTCTTTCAAACATTCTTGCAGAAAACGCCTCGCAAAGACGCGGCCTTTCACCGAACGGACATATTCACAGGCAAATCTCCTCCTTGCTGCCAATCTCGTTATCACCTCTGATCCACCGATTGTGCTTCCGATAAGTTTTGTAAACGATTGTCGTCACGCTTTCGCCCACGGCGAAAATTTAACTCGCGGCAAAAGTAGGGCGTGCACGTTTCGTATATACAATCGTTTCGTTCCTCTTGATTTGCGACCGTCGAAGACGGAGTAAACTTCGCGGAATTAATTAGCGCGATCCCGGGACTCCGATACGCGAAAAGTGCCTCGATGTCTCATCTTTCTGACACGCCTGACTCTTCGGCTGTCATTATTTCAACAATAAGAACGAGCTTTCTCGCGAGGACTCGACGAGAGACTACAACGAATCTCGTTTATGGGAGAGGGGAGGAGGGGGAAGGGTGCGAAGTCGGCGGCCATTGCTCCGGCTCCGAGATAGCTTTTGTGCTTTTTGTTCGGCCCGAGCCTTTCATCGCGCCATCTCTTCGCGCGCACAAAAGAGAACTCGGGTAAATACGAAAAACGCCACGTAGGCACGTCCTCGTTGCTCGCTTTCGAATCTGAAAAATCTCTTATCGATGACGACGTCGCCCCGCTTCAGGGGCCGGAACCCGCGTTGACGCGATCGCGAGATAAACAAGACCCTTCATAATAACACACCCCTCAACACAAAAATATAAAATAAAATAAAAGGAAAAAATATGATTTGTTGTCGTTTTCATTGGATCGTTGAATAATCGATTGTTGCGCAATGTTATTCGGCGATCCAACGATTCAGTGAGGAGAACGGAGACGCAATCGCGATTTTTCTCGTTCGCGACTACCAAGCAATTAAACACGACATCGCTAAAGTCATATGATTCTCGTAACTATTGTCGCCATTGACACACAAAACGCGGCTCGGTTTAATATTGACAGTCGCGGCAACGCGAAACTTCGTCGCCTGGAGGGTAGACCGGCTTGTAAAAGAGGATAGGAGAAGTACACTAGGTAGTAAGCAGCTTATTGCGAGCAACGTCGCCAGGATTTTCGGTAACGACACTGCATGGCTGGTCGTGTCGACTTTTGAACGATAATGCACCATCATCCTTGCTGCTCTCTTTCCTGTCTTTCATTAAAAACTCCGTGTTACGTCAAGACGCGACGTAAGACACGCTCGCGAAAATTTGACATATTTCAAAGAATATCGATAAAACGGGCAGGTATAGATATCAATATTTAAAGAACTGTTAAATAATGACGATTTGACAGAGTCTTCAATTGGTCGATCAATTCAATCAGTCAATAAAATTATTCAATCTCTTTATTAGTTTATCTGCTATTGTTATATATATTTTGCATAGGGCTGCGAATTATTAAATATCGTTACTGATAATAAAGATAACGCGCACACTCATACACATACTATTATATACATGCATACTCATTGTCAGATACTACAATATAATAAATAATAAAATATGAAAAAAAATAAAACTAAATACATATGTTTATCGTCAGAGGAATTGCTCGCACGTTGATAATTATGGTTTTAAGACTGTATGAAAGTAAATTTTTTATATACAATTTACGTTTCTAAAGGCATCCCCTTGTATATATCTGTTTTAGCTGATAACGCTCACCGAATGGAAACCAGCCATTCATTTGGACAATCGTTACAGACTGATGAGGCACGAACCGATGCTAGATGCCGACGGCAACGAAACTGATCAGATTGGAGAAGATTGTTAATCGAGACGAAATTATAAAAGAGTAATCACGAATTTAATTGCCTCGAATTTAAATACGTGCAATTATTGTAATACCTACATTGTAACAATGCTAACAGCATTTAATGATGATGATAGGAGGGAGAGTTCCTTATAGGTCAATAAAATGAAATTTAACGTATTAAGGTGTCATTCGATGCGCGAATATTATTTGCAGAAAACGTCAATCGAACGCGGTGCCACGTGAGTCGTCTCTTTGGCTACCGTCGAGTTTTGTTTATGAATCGATCCATCCCTACCCTTCGCCGCCCCTTCCCTCCCCAAGCGGACGATATGATGCAAAAATACTGCATACCATTTCCAGAATACCACTATTACCGCTACAGGATTTTAGCGGCCGTTTGCGTTTAATCGGATAAAGCGTGTTTGGCGGATAACTGCGCGAATACTACTCCCCGGCGCATGCACGAAGATGTATGACATTTATATTAGTATTTAAAACTGACATATTTACATGCATAACATGATTTTTGTCTCATATCCGCGCGACTCGCACGCCTGCGCGCGCATATACATATCCCGTAATGTCCCGTTTCCAGCTGCGTATTATATTTTAATGAAGATTCCTCAGTGAATCCGTACTCACTTCGTTTTGAAGCCAAAAATGGAAATTGAGAATTTATCATCCGTGAAAAATGTATCATCCGCATAATGCGTCATCAGTTATCTCTCAAAAAGTAATGACGTTGCTCCTGGTATATGTATGTTAGGAGGAACGGTTGATATCCGCTCCCTGATGATCCTGTGCGCGATTATTACAACCGCAGAGAGCGCCGAGAGAGCTAAGGAATAAGGTGCGAAGCACAGGAATCGGGTTTGAGAATCGGATCTCCGCTACGGTAACCGTCACGCGGTAATAGAAGCCTGGTGGTCTGTGCCCTGCGCCGGGCCAGGTGGTAGCTCTCGTGCAGATCCAGTCTCGCAGACCCTTTCCTGCTCCCCCACCCCTCTCTTACCCCATACGCGGCGGCCATGCGACAGCTGTTGATCGTCGTCCCGTAATAATACGCGAGACCGTATACGCGCGCGTTAGACGACGAGGATCGGCGGCACGGTCTCGCGATGCTGCATTAGACTGCAACATCGTCTAATGCGCGCGGGCGGGGTCAATTCGGCACCGGTTCGACTAACGGCTTAACCCTTCCCCGCCAGCCGTTCACCGCTCTCGATCTTCGCCGATACACTCGAGGTCTGGAGGAGAGGCCTAGAGGAGAAGCCGGTGTCGGCGCCATAGCGCGCGGTTCGCATCATCATCGGCCCGACACAAAGAGCCCATTCAACGACGTACAACGATCCTGCTCCGGGGACTGTAGGCCAACAGGGGCAACAGGCCGCTTGCTTGCCCGGTCTGTTCGCCTGTCTGCCTCCTGTCGCACAATACGGCCTTCGGCAGATGCGGTGGCGCGATGCGCGATCCGCTCGGCACGGAACTCGTTGCTCGCGTCGCTTTTTCTTTCGGGACACGTCTAACATGCGACGGAGAAGAACAGTTCGCGTTCACGTTTCAGACACAACAATAAGACGTAATAATATAATTGAGACGATTCGATAACAACATTGTAAACTCTTAATCTCCCAGCTTTCTCGAAATTATCGACCAATCAGAATAGTACCATCTGGAAGCGCAACCCAATTGGGATACGTTCTTCGGATTCGTCATCGCGTCTTCGGGTAAACTAAAGTAAAGTAACGATTGTAAATTAACGCGCGCGCGCACGCAGAGAGGGAGAGAACAAAAAGGACTAAACGATTAGTCACGCAAAGTTCTCAATTCTAGCTGAACAGAACTTTCCGAGATAATTTACTGCGGCGCAGCGCGTTCACTCGCAAATACATTTGTAGAAAGCGAGAGCGGAAAAAGAACGCGAGACTCTCGGATGAAAAAGGTGCGCCCGAGAGCGAGAAAGTAGCCGATTTGGCTATGCAGTCTTGGACACGTCAGATGTGGTCGGTGTTCGCTTTCCAGCAACGATGCTGGATAGAATCGCGATTGCGGTTGTGTTGCGCAAGTTACGTTCCACGAAGAAAAACGGCAAATAGTCGGAAAAGCGCGTCTCGTAACGTATCGCGTAACACGATATTCGCTCGATTCCGCGCGTGAAATCGGCAGCATCTTGGCTCTGCTTTAATCGGCTGGCTTAGCTTAATTATTTGATAAACTAACGTTAATCAAATCAACGTCGTTTCGTTCGACGTAGTTATGCGCAGGATATGAAAATGCATTCCTGTTTCCCCTTACTCGTACTCGGTGTACTCGATTCGATTTACAGCGATTCCACTCGGAGTCGTCGCGGTTTCGTCTGGCAGACACGATTAGGCACTTTCCGAAGTAACTGTACGTTTCCTGTACCGGAAGAGACCGAGCCAGCTGGTACACGCCAGCAGGTTACACGACGGTTTTCATATGCTCGATTTCGGGGATCGGAGGACTTTCGTCGTTCCAGGAATATTCGTAAATTTCATTTGGATTCGACAATCTTCTCTCGACCGAACTATCGCGGCAGCCCTTACGTCTTTCTTTTCTTTTCTGTTGCGTAAAAATCTCTAAAAATTCTATGCAGCATTAATTAATTATTTAATAGCGTTACAAAAGACCTTTAATAGAATTATACATTTTCAAAATCGTTCATTTCGAAAACAAATCCTCGTATGAAAAAAAATCATTCTACAATTTCAATTTATTTTGACACGAAAAATCAATGTTTTCGCTTGTACTACGATTTCGCACGCACCTTATATAAATATAAAATATTGTATATAGAACGAGATATCATTAAATTTTACGATTATACAAAATTATAGTGTTTTATGAGTAAATATTATTAAATTGAATTTAGTAATCAGTAGACAGTATTAAATACGTTTTTATTTCGTGACTTACAAAAGTATAGGTAGAAACGATTCGCATTGGATCGCAATGCGACTGTATCATTACGATCGGGAAGAAAAACGACGGAGAACGGCTGGCGAAACGCGTCTCGGCAGGACGATAAATCTATTTCGCATTCGTCATCTTTAAATAAAATGCATCTCGTGCCAGCGCGTATAGAAAGAAGTTTTTTGCACGTATCCCCAACGCGGTGAGAGAGCAGCTGTTCCCGCACACCTGGCAAAGATTTTGGAGCCCCTGGGACCACGGGTCGGCTATGCGAAATTCCTCCAGAACCCACCGCGGATTCTATATGTGCGCGCCGAGCTTTCAA
Source organism: Temnothorax americanus (assembly GCF_048541705.1). Taxonomy (NCBI): domain Eukaryota; kingdom Metazoa; phylum Arthropoda; class Insecta; order Hymenoptera; family Formicidae; genus Temnothorax; species Temnothorax americanus. Next base: position 268,966 of record NW_027509816.1, read on the forward strand.
CAACGAATCGCGATATCATGCGATTCGTACGCGAATATGCGATATCCATATCTCGCCACTGACTGTTTGAAATGCATTAATCCGCATTATTGAATATACAACAAGTTAACGTATTGTTTCTGCGTTTATAGCGATAATTCGGTCAATACAATCGCCACGCCACGCCATTAGAATTCGTTGTATTGTTCGTTGCGTTCTTAATGAAGGACGTCACTTGAAACTACGAAGAGTGCAACGCTAATTTCTATACGAATAAAATATTCCATACATCGCGTTGCCTTTCTTGAAGATTATTTCTAATGGATTTGAATTCGTTACAAAGATCAATAGTTTGCACCGCGAACCGTGATGTAAGAGGAACGAGGAATGATTCAGGAATTATTAACGTAGAGCATAAATAATACGCATTACTGTGTGCGGTAACTGAGAAGACCTCATAAACGGAAATCCGTAATTTCGATGTACTCGCGCGGACGTAATCCATACCGAAGTGAATAATTCAATTGGTAGTTAGGTATCAATAAGGAATCAGATTAACATTAATTATGGATAAAGCCAGATCGTGATCGGACTCACGAATATTCCTTAGCGACGATGATATTACCAAGACTTCCTACTTATATTCTTGAAAATTGCTTACCAAATTAAGACTGTCGGCATTGATCCGCGGCAAAGAATAATTGTTGTTCATGCAAATATAAAACAAGAAATAAACTTGTTGATTAAAATCTAATCTAAAAGACTAAATAAAATCGATAAAACATCTAGGTTTGATCGGATGAGTTATTATTTCTCATAAGTTATTAGATATCAATAATCGCGAAATGCAAAATTATTATATACATACGCTAGCGATCGCGTTGCACTGTAAAAATGTAAAAAGAAATAGGTAAAATTGCACGAGCAACAAATGTAAAATATTGTACTGTTCAAATTAATGTTATACTTATTATAATGGAAATACATTTCTATTATAAAAAATCAGATAAATTTTACGCTTGTTTATAATTTTACATACATATATGTCAAATACCTTTTAAAGAGTATAGGCTTAGATTACAGAACTCTTTCTTTTATGGACAGTAGTAGTCTGTATTGGAGAAACAAAGTGAGATCTCATTATTCTAAAATATCGATTCTCGAAAAAAAAAAAAGAGAAGAAAGAAGAACGAGAGGAGAAGAACGACCCAAGAGACGCTGAATAAAAGAGAAATCGGCGAGAAGCGGGGACCGTCGTATGTAGAATCGGACATAGAGATGAGGAAAGAGACGAAAAGCAGAAAAAGAGAGAGAGGATAGAGAAGGAGAGGTCGGCGCGCCGCGCGGAGAAGCAAATAAAGAAACAAAAATCGAGCGAGGTGAAAGAATGCTCGACCTTGGCGTCTCGTTCTCGAGGACTATGGCACCTTCTCAATCAGAGGCCAGATGAAATCGAGAGAGAGAGAGAGAGAGAGAGAGAGAGAGAGAGAGAGAGAGAGAGAGAGAGAGAGAGAGAGAGAGAGAGAGAGAGAGAGAGAGAGAGAGAGAGAGAGAGAGAGAGAGAGAGAGAGAGAGAGAGAGAGAGAGAGAGAGAGAAAATAGCGTTGCAGTGGTTGCAGCCAATCTCATTGGCGCATTATGCCTTTCGATCATTACGGCTCAATTTTGTTAACGACCTTTGGAATCAATCTTAACCATTTAAAATTTACACAAATACACTTTTTCTTTCTCGCAACGTCAACGTCGGAACATATTTATAAAAAGCAATAGTAAACTTTCAAATCCGGCTCATTTGACGCTCGAAAGTTATTACAAATTCGGTTAAGCTTGTGGTACCGTAATGTATCATTCATTTACATTTTATTGTTCATAAAGCGACGATTTCTTTTTATGTCACGGTACACGCGGTGAGTTAATTATTAAAGCCGGTTAACGCAATTGGACTGAAATCTAACGGGAGGAGCAATATGTTTACACGAGCAACCAGATGTTTTTCGGCGTTATACGAGTCTCGTAATCACCCGTGTGAAGTTAGCACCCCAACTTAAAAAAAAATTAATTTTTTTAGCTCATTTAATTGCTCATCGTTTGCACATGTATGCACATTTTGAATTTTTGTTTGCACACTTCTAGTAAAAAAGTTATTAACAAAACAATTTTGGGGGGGCCAACTTCACATTAGCCCCCCAACTACGAGCAAATTAGATCCAAATAGTCTTAATCGATAGATTTTCGTTTGCACATTTCGAAACAGGTCGATTTTTCGTTTGCACACCCTTGGTTAAACAGTTATTAACAATTAAAGTTTCGAAAACGGTCAATGTCAGTAGATAAGCTCGATACACGTATACTGTGTTTAAAATGGCATTAATCGATAGATTTTCGTTTGCACATTTCGAAACAGATCGATTTTTCGTTTGCACACCCTTGGTTTAAAAGTTATTAACAATTAAAATTTCGAAAACGGTCAATGTCAGTAGATAAGTTCGATACACGTATACTGTGTTTAAAATGGCATTAATCGATAAATTTTTGTTTGCACATTTCGAAACAGGTTAATTTTTGATCGTTTTCGAAACTTTAATTGTTAATAATTTTTAAACCAAGAGTGTGCAAACGAAAAATCGACCTGTTTCGAAGTGTGCAAACGAAAATCTATCGATTAATGCCATTTTAAACACAGTATACGTGTATCGAACTTATCTACTGACATTGACCGTTTTCGAAATTTTAATTGTTAATAACTTTTAAACCAAGAGTGTGCAAACGAAAAATCGACCTGTTTCGAAATGTGCAAACGAAAATCTATCGATTAATACCATTTTAAACACAGTATCCGTGTATCGAACATATCTACTGACATTGACCGTTTTCGAAATTTTAATTGTTAATAACTTTTAAACCAAGAGTGTGCAAACGAAAAATCGATCTGTTTCGAAATGTGCAAACGAAAATCTATCGATTAATGCCATTTTAAACACAGTATACGTGTATCGAACATATCTACTGACATTGACCGTTTTCGAAATTTTAATTGTTAATAACTTTTAAACCAAGAGTGTGCAAACGAAAAATCGATCTGTTTCAAAATGTGCAAACAAAAATCTATCGATTAATGCCATTTTAAACACAGTATACGTGTATCGAACTTATCTACTAACATTGACCGTTTTCAAAATTTTAATTGTTAATAACTTTTAAACCAAAAGTGTGCAAACAAAAAATCAATCTGTTTCGAAATGTGCAAACAAAAATCTATCGGTTATGCCATTTTAAACACAGTATACGTGTATCAAACTTATCTACTGACATTGACCATTTTCAAAATTTTAATTGTTAATAACTTTTAAACCAAGGGTGTGCAAACGAAAAATCAACCTGTTTCGAAATGTGTAAACAAAAATCTATCGATTAATGCCATTTTAAACACAGTATACGTGTATCGAGCTTATCTACTGACATTGACCGTTTTCGAAACTTTAATTGTTAATAACTGTTTAACCAAGGGTGTGCAAACGAAAAATCGACCTGTTTCGAAATGTGCAAACGAAAATCTATCGATTAAGACTATTTGGATCTAATTTGCTCGTAGTTGGGGGGCTAATGTGAAGTTGGCCCCCCCAAAATTGTTTTGTTAATAACTTTTTTACTAGAAGTGTGCAAACAAAAATTCAAAATGTGCATACATGTGCAAACGATGAGCAATCAAATGAGCTAAAAAAAATTAAATTTTTTTTAAGTTGGGGGGCTAACTTCACACGGGTCTCGTAATCGCGAACCGCTGCCACCGAAACTGATGTAATAAGCCAGTCAATAAAGACACTAAAATTCGAAAATTTAACTTTAATTACAAAAGTTTTCAAATTTTGATGGAATATTGGGTGAGTTGAAATAACAATAAATCTCATTTTGCAACCATCCTCGAGGTCCGGAACATGTTAAATATATTGCAAAAAAATGTTAATTTATTATAACTTTGCGAAAAAAATTGCAAAAGTGCTGCAAATCGATAGAATAACTTTTACAATTGCCCCGAACAGTTGTGCCAATTTGCAACCTTCTATGTTGCACGCAATATATATTTTTTTAATCAATAATAGAACAATTGTTTATTTGGTCGTAATTTTGTCAAAAAAATTGCAAAAGTTTTGCAAATTGATTGCAAACGTTGAGATTATTTTTCGTCACAAGCTGTTAAGTTTGCAACCTCGGACAAGGTCCGCAACAGTGAAAAATTAGCAACAATTATTATTTTGCACTTTTTACAAGCGTGAAAAAATTGCAAAAGTTTTGCAAATTTTACGGAGTGCTTCAAATGTCTTCCCTTATCCAAATATAAATTTGCAACCCTCTACCAGTTACGCAATATATTACAACTTATTTGACTAAATACGTTATTTTATAAAAAAATTTCAATGTTGCGCGCCTCGAAATAGGTTGCAAATCTAATACATTGCGGAAAATATTACAATAGACATTGCTTTAAGTTTGCAGGACTTTTGCAATTTTTGTCGCAAAGTTATAATTAATTAACGTTTTTTGCAATGTTTTTAAGTATGTTCCGAACCTCGAGGATGGTTGCAAAATGAGATTTATTCTTATTTCAACTCACCCAATATTACATCAAAATTTGAAAACTTTTGTAATTAAAGTGAATTGATTGTCTTTAATGACTGGCCTATAATTTCCGCGCGAATCCGGATTTCCCGATATGAAAAACGCAGAAATTTCGTCTCGCGCACAGGCGCAGCCAGAAAATTTACGCAATTTAACGCTGCCGATGCAAAATATCACGCGCGGCGCGTGGGAAGCGATCGCGAGCGGCGGGCGAGACGCGTGACGAAATACAGAATGTAACGCGACGCGTATTTATGTGCGTGCACGCGTCGCTTTTAACCGCTCGTATACGCGTCGTATTCGCTCCGCGAACTAATCTCTCTCGCGCGCAAAGTGGGACGCAGGGAAAAACGCGTCGCCTCATAAATCATTCGGCGTACGCGAAACGATATCGGGCGAAATCGCGCTACGCGCGCAGCCTGCCCCCTTCCAGCCCCTTCGCCCGGTTTCGCTCGTTAAAACGGGACGTTTTGCAGACAGGACAAATGCATCGCGTCGAAGCTCGAGAGGGAAAAAGGAGCGAAAGGTGGTTCCGTGGCCAAAAACTGGCTTTCAGCGGTGGCCTGACTTTTCTCAAAGAACAACCAACCGCAGTTCCCGCTTCGCCCCTTCGCCGTTATGCACATTTGCCGTTACGAATAAAAAAAACGGAAGCGTCCAGCCGACGCGAAGGCGCCATTGTCGTTAGCGATTTCAAGGGTGCAATTCAGGAAGAAATAAGAAAGAGAAGGGGAAGGAATCGTACACACATTAACGTCATTCAGTTGAAAAAGGTCCGTTTGCCAAGTGATTTTCGATAATCAGAATGACAATTCCGATTACTAGATTACTTGCCAACCTCGCTATTGCCGACATTAATACTATTAATTATATGTTGCCAAGAATAAATTAATAATTCCTCATACATCCTTTGTTCGATAATAAACGGGTCGCTTCGTACCATTCCGCGTTATTAAAATTCGATCGCGTGCTTCGCGAAGAACAAAAAAAAAGATACTTATTTGGCAATTTCCCCGAGTAAACAAGAATGCGAGAAACGCGAGGGAATTTTGCAGTACGAAATAGTGCTCGTCACGTCATTGCAAAAATATCGATCGCGAAGCTGCTCCGAGTACAAGATTGTGGAACGTTGTGTGTGCAGGTTGCCGAGCAAGCCGTCGAGTAACTCGATGCTCGGCAAAAGTAACCCCATCGAGTCACGTTTCCAAGTCGTATTGCGCAAGAGACAATGTCGTCGTCATGACAGCTTTATGATCGATAAAACGGATTCGATCAAATAAGAATCCCGGCTATGTCGGCCGCGACATGTTTTGCTAGACTTGACTGTCAGTCGAATTTCAACTGGTCCAGTCGAGTAATTTTCCCCATCTGGATTCCTTTTGCAAGGAATTATCAACGCCAGTCAAGCAGAAATGACGAGAGAGAAAGAGAGAGAGACTTCGCTGAATAACGATGAATCCCTCAATAGTTGTCAACCGATCACCGTGAGTCACAGTTGAAGACATTCGTCTCGAAACGTACACTATATAGCTCGATGAAAAAAAAAAAAGAAAATCTTATGTTGTGCGCGTGCACTAACGCGAGGTAAGCTAAATTAACGGTTTGCGCAACGTACTATTATTTCTACATGTCGTACATAGTTATTTCTATTATGTCACGCAGGTTAACCTTGCAAGGTCTAAAGTTATTTTTGCATTTCAAAGTCGGAAGCGTATCTCGCAAGGCGAAGATACACTCTCGGCAATTCCAGTATTTCTATTTTCAATATTTCACTCTCGTGTCGATTTAAATAACGCGGTAATGAATCAATTAACATATCGCGCAGAGAGACATCCGCGCGGAATATTTTATCAAGATATTGCGTCAAATTTTGCGTAACCGCATTTTCCGCGTTATTCGCTAGAATCGTACCACGCGTCGTTAATGAACGACAAAATAGTTTTAGCAGCTCGACGATTCGCTTCCAACATTTTACCGACCGCCCACCGTTACAACTCCAATTAGGCAGGGGTCCTATGACTAAAATGCAATCAGAAATTAACCGCGTGATTGTAACGTTATATGTAACGTCGATATGTAATAGCCGATTAAACGGCAAAATTCGGCAAAATCTCATGTTACAGTTTCGCACTTTTATACATCACCGTAATTTTGCGTGCACGTAACGCATCGCGCATAATACGTTACGATTCCTCGACGTTAACGTTTAGCCGCAGGAATAATTCTAATTCACCGTTCAGTATCGCCCAAATAAACGTAATAAAATTTAATAAAACTTAACGTTCATGCAGTTTAACACATCTACTTATAATCCAATTTACTTGAAACGAACTACGACTAAGAAAAAAGACAAATAGCACTGTTTTCAATCTGCGCAGGGATCTTGTAGATCGCAAAAAAAAAGGAATAAGAGAGACACAGACAGAGAGACAGAGAGAGAGAGAGAGAGAGAGAGAGAGAGAGAGAGAGAGAGAGAGAGAGAGAGAGAGAGAAGCAATCAACAAGAGAAACGAGGAGCTACGAAAGTAGAAGCGAAACTCGGGAAGATGAGGGAGATGCGAGAAAGGAATATAGGGAGGAAGAGAAGCCCGGACGGGGGTGTTGCGCGTCCGACCAAGGTCTGTGTCATTGGAAACCGACGAGAATCGATTCTCCCGTCTGTTTTCCGTATTTCTTTCTTTTTTTGCACGGTAAATTCTGTATCGAGAACAGTCGAGGTATCGCGTTGTTTCGTCGGGGAGTGCCGGGACTCCCCGACGCTCGAGCGCTCGAGCGCTCGTGTGGACGTCGAGCAAAAGTTATCGAGACGAGACCGCGATCCTTTGTTCCGCGAAAGACGGAGCAAGAACGCGAGGCGCTCGTTTTCGCATTCAATTTCGACAATACGCACGGAATATAAATCACGCGAACGCACGAAACCCGAGCGGCGCGCGGCGATGAAACGCGAAGCGAATCCACCTCGCGAAACTACGTGGATTTTCGATATCGCTGTATCGCTCACTCCAGACAATCCACGCGTAAAAAAGACGTCCGCGTTACACGACTTTAAAAAAAAAAAACCTTTATTTTTGTAAACTAAAAGACACCAATAATATTGCAATTCGCTTTATTTAGAATCATCTGCGTGTAAATAAGGGCCGATCTAATTGTAAAACCGGCTTAAAACTTCACGTTACTTTTGCAGTGTACCGTTTATTAGTTACTTTCTTCTGCGATATCATATAAGATTTCGAAAGAATGCGTTTCGGCAGTCATATAACGTCATAACAACCTGACAGTGAAGAGATAAAAGAGACGAGGAAGCTGCCTACCTGAGTTAACTCACCGAAAATCGGTAGAGAGAAGTTATGTGTATCTAAGATATATCTAATGCCCGACAGACTCGGCGGTCGTTTCTCACCGAGGGACGAACACCTAGGGTAAGTTATTGACGGATCATCCGCACGATCGACGCGGAACCGTCAAGATTTTCCGTGCATCACTGGATATTCCGCGTCTTGTTGACGTTGCCACGACAACCCGATCTCGCGATGGATGAGAGAGAGAGAAAGAGAGAAGCAGACGAAGGAGTTGCCGACCTAAGCTAACCTAATCTAACCTAACACGATCGTGACAGCTCGTCGCGTCGTCTCGTGTTCTCTGCCTCCCCACCACGGCGCGATATCCCGTTGCCAGGACAACGTAGGAAGCTTTTCAACGAAAAGAAGCGAGCGCGAAGAAGAAAGAAGGCGCGATCGCCGCCGCTCCGCCGTTTGTGGCCCGTCGCCCGTCCTTCCCTCTCGCCTTTTTTCTTCCCCGACACACAGAGGTCGGCGTGACGACTGACAGTTTGATCCCCGTCCGCCCGTCCCCCGTCGAATCGATTTAAACACGATTTGTCGTCCACGAGGCATGATTCCGCGACGAGGCGTCGGCGTGAAAGCGACCGAAAAAGCGACCAGATGATCGCGCGGGAAAAGAAGGAGAGAAAGAGAGAGAAGAAGAAACCGAGAAACGGTCGAATGTGTTTGCGAGATAAAGGAGACAGAAAGAAGCAAGCGTAGAGCGCATTTGGAGTGTCGCGTAAATACGTCTTCCGTTAATAAACTAACGTCTTCTCGATGGAGGAGAATCACCGCGTATTGGTAAAAATTATTTCCGTCTATCGATTAACGTCTCCGACGCAACGAACGCGAAGAACAGGTGACAACAGGCAGAAGCGTTTTTAGCAGGTGTCAATCTTGCCGACGATCTCGGATAACTCGTTTGACATCAATGTTAATCTCAAACGTAACGTTACATATTTGCCATAAGAATGTTCGGAGCTTAATACTTTCCTAACTGGTCAAACAACGGAGTCTCTCCCGAGGCGTTCCTGTTTAGTAACGGGACATATTTACGATGTTTAACGTACTTCTCTTGAAGGAAATACGGTTTAACGAAATATACGCCGAGCCGCCGAACGGATACGTACGCAAAGCGACGATCGGAGCAGCGCCGAGAGCGTGACAGCGTAACAAAAACAAACCGAGGAAAGGTCGAGAGGGAATTCGAGGAAAACGCACGCGGCAAGCAGCTACGCGCTACGTTTCGCCTTTGAAGATTTACAACGTGGCTCGTTCGTTGCTTCCTCACGAAATGCCATCGCTCTTCCTCACCTGAATCACAATCGCGCTGCTCTCGAGACGACCCCGGCCGGCAGCGGAGTGCGGCGCGGAGCGGTCCGAGCGGTCCATTCCGGTTTTGGAACAAAATAGAAACGCGCGTCGCCGGGATGCGAATGTTTCCCACGGTCGGAAAGAATAAAGATCTGCCCTCGGAAAATCGCGTTTCGCGGAAGCGGAGGAGGAGAACCGATGGGCTTTTTGGGAATCGAAACTCAATCGAGGAACCGTCCAACGAACGTCCGCGGCGCGTGGTCCTCCGATGGGAGAGCAAAAACGCAGGCGGATGTTTTTACGGCGGCGAAAAACTCTCGCCCGCGCCCGAAAAGTATCCACGCGGGGAAAAAAAACGTCGAGAAGGCGATTCGTGGGCGCGAGATCGCGCTTTTAGGGTGAATTCCGCGGACCGGAACACCCTCGCGGGACGCGGAAGGCACACGGTAGAGAGAAGAGCTTGGGTCATCTTACCCCATTGCCGGGAAGGTCGCGTAGGAGAACATTCTCGTTCACTTCCAGGATCCCGACGTCGCCTCGCTTCGTTCTCGGTCTCACCCACTTTTTCTCCCTCGTTCCTCCCACCCTCGGCTGCCGTCTCGAGAGAGGGCGATCGGCCGCGAAACAGGCACAGGCACACAAGTTCAAGGTCGCGGTAGATTAAGGCAGGCAGGTATGAACGTCCGTGTCCGCGTTTGGCGTTAGGTTAGAAGCGCGCGCACGGAGGAACACCGGTTCGCGCCGATCTCTCGGCGTTTACCATCGGCGAGAGAGGCCGAGAGGCGTCGAGAGACTCGAGACAAAGGATCGCGTGGCGCGGCACGGCACGGCGCGGCACGGCGCGGCGCGGCGCGGCGCGGCGCGGCGCGGCGACGCACAAAGAACAACCGGCGTGTTACGTGCCGCGGGGGCTTCCGCCGGTTCGCGCCGGTGGCGTCCCGGTCCCCTCAAGTCTTTTGGCGATTTTTAGGTTAGCGGCCGACCGGCCAGAGACGGGAACGACGGAGTTCGATGCGCGCGGTCTCGCGGTTTCGCGTCTCTCGCGACGGGCCTCGCGCACTCCGAACTCCGAACGAAGCGCGGCGATGTGTGGCAGCTGTGTGTACGCGCTCCGCTCCAGTCGTCTACACACCGCGATGGTGGGGCGCAAACTGCGGACTGCGGGGACGGGTGGGGATGGGGGTCTGGGGATCGGCCGGCTGAAGGGATCCCAGACGAAGTAGGGGTAGGTTAGGTTGGGACGCGAGACGCGAGGGGAATGCCAGCGCACCCTTACGCGTCGCGGCAGCCGCGCGTACTACGTACGAGCGCCACGTGTGTATGCGTGGTGTCTGGTGGGTGCGTGTGCACGTGTGTGCAGTGTGCATGCGCGCCGCGCCGCGCGCCGCGCCGTGCAGACGGGACTGAGACGGAGTAGAATGTGTGCCGATGCGATATATACCGCCTAGCCGGCCTCCGCGTCGCGTCGCGCCGGTTCGCAGTTTCGCTGCTCTGCCCTTCGCTTTATTGGTAAAAGACTGGCGCATGGCGTGCCGTCCGTGCGGCCGTGCGCGACTCGGCTCGGCGCGGCGCGGGCGCCGGGCGCCCAAGGAGTCCTCAAGTTCTCAGTCCTCGCAGCGGTGCTCAACCGCCCATTTTCGGCCCCTGTCACAATTTCGGAGGATTTCTTACGAAAAAGCCTCCCGAGCAGAGCGACCTGGGGGCTGACCCTCGAGATCTGAAAATTGATAATCTAAAACCTAAAATCATCGCTCAGCTTTCCCGCCCTCCTCCCCCCTCGGTTATTTGAAATTTAAACTTCCGACGATATCCCGCGTGAATTAAACCATCCAGGATATCATTCGCCCACCTTCGCAATTTTATCTCGCGTAACTCGTGTGTTTTTACACAAGCGCGAAATGTTTGCGACACTCGCACTCCTGCGTAAATGCGCGAAGATGTATTTCATAATATTTGCTAATTAATAGCAGACTTCGATTAACCGGAGCGACTGCACTTGCCCTCTTCCCCCCTTCTGCTCGGTTACGTAGTTAGAAAATTGATAGTAGATAAAATCTCCGATGCCGCACCTAGAGCGTAATCAATTTTACAATATCGAACGTATTTAGACCGAGGCGGATGTATGTACAGGGTGTCTTCCATAGTTATTCCGGAACTGTATTTTCCGACAGTTGACGATATTGCGGGCTCATTCGCGCGATTCCGCGCTGTTTTACAAATGTTAGGCTCCCAATTTACGACAAATTCGTTCAAGTTATTTCTTTTGGATTCACATTTGCAGCCGACAGTCTTCGCGAGGGAACGACACGAGAAAATTGCCGCCTCGGTATTGTTGCAAATCCGGTCATGTGCGTGCGGAGACACAAAGGAACGTGGGCCCGACGAAGAAACCAGTATGGAGACCATAAAGCGAAAGGATATTGCAGCCCGACGCCATTGGTTATGCAATAACCGCGATTACACGTTCCACACAATATGTGTTAAGCAAACATGGGAAATATAATTTGAATGAAATATATTATGTGCCTTGTTAAATCGAGGTATGCGAGAAGCGTCGAATTAACACGTGTTTCTCGATGTTTCTCGACGCGGAACTTTTTATTTTATGTACAGATGCATGATTCGTGAATTGCTCCTACCTGGTCAATTTGTAGTTCTGTGATGGTAAAAGCGTATTTATGATATAAATTATGAAATTATGACTCGAATAAGTAAACGGTCGACTCGTCGAGTATCTTCCACCCTATTCGCGATCCCTGCCTAAATCCCTGGTTAAGTAACGACTCCGACCTTTGCTCCCTCGATCGAGCAATTTTAAGTGGCCGCGAACACTTTCGCCAGGTTTCGGGAGATAAGAGGAGAGCGGCTTAATCGCGGATCCTCGGCGTGTTTTACGAAAATGCACCTCTGCGATTTTGCATAATTGAGAGCTGAAAGACGTAAACCGGCGGGTGATAACGTGCGAGACGAAAACGTGCGCGGGATGCGAGATACGCGGGATGCGGGATACATGATGGTCCGAGGTTATACATGTAACAATGCTCTTTGCGAACGCAACGCGACCACGTCGGCGTCGTCTTGAATTCGCCCGTTTTTCTGCAACGCTCACGTAACCGATCTTCACGCTCGTGTTCTCGCCCTCGTTTGCCATCTCGCTTGGACGACGGACTCGCGTGGTACGGAAATCACACGAACGCAGATGTAAATGTTACACGGGGGCAAGTCGGGATTCAACGTGCTCTGGCTTGCCTCCAATTTGTTTGGGTTGCCCCGGTCAGATTCCGGACGTACCTATGTGTGCCATGCGCCGGGTAGAGGCCGGAAGTATGAGCGAACTTCGTTGAAATAATATGTATAATTGACGCCAGAATAGTCGAGACTCGAGACGCTTTTTCTTTCGTAGCTATACCGCGGATTTACAGATTATAGGTACTTGTAGGTTGAGAAAAGTTGAGAACGGCAGTAATTATCCAAGTAATAATTATTTTGTTACGGAAAATACATTAGTAGACTATTAGTAAGTTTCGTTATCGATTTTGATTTACTAAATAAAGAGTGTTTCGACGACCGAACGCCGATCATATAATTATAGGCAGCGATGGCCACTCGTCGTTGCGTCGTTGCTTGCAAAATAACGTCTTGCCAACGTTGCGTTGCGACAGATTAGTCCAGGCAACGTAGGCGAAAAACATGCGTTATTTGGAAATTTGTTCTCAAAGAATGAATTCACTTGAAATCTTTTGGAAAGTGTTTTTCTACCCTTAAATAAAAAAGTTTACCTATTTGTTTCATGTGCTCTTACCTATTTTTGGAAAAAAACGAAAAAAACCGATTCTTTTAAGAAAAATGTGAAAAAGTGATTATAATTAAAAAAATGTTAAATGTATAATCACATGAAATTCATAGGTAATGTGTTTTCAAGGTTGCTGAATACGAATCTGAAGTAAAATTTTCAACATTATAAAATGGCGACTCAAAAGGGCGGGTAAAAAGCACTTCCAACAATTACGGAGACTGTTCTGTGGCGGAGGCGCTTCGCAAACTGATTTCCTTTTGTTAAACCTCAAAAATATATGTGAACGATTCTTAAAACAAAAGAATGTTTAGAAAAAGGATGGAGACAGCGTAACATTTGTTTGCAGCGAGCACCCGCTTACTCGCACGCTGCGGTTCTCCGCGCGCGAGCCGAGAAATCCTATACAGTTTATAGCACTTCCCGGGAAATTTTACCTCTGTTTCATATACAATTCTTTAAGATTCGGTCAATTATTTCCCGAAAAGTTAGAAAAATTTCGGATACCGGTTCCAAAAAAGATCGGTAACCAAAAATTATACACTTTATATCACTCCCCGGAAAATTCTACCCCTGTTTCATATATAATTCTTTGAGATTCCGCCAATTATTTACCAAAAAATTGAAGATATTAGAAAAACCGGTTTCCAGAAGATCGGTAACGAAAAACTATACACCGTATAGCACTCCCCGGGAAATTCTACCCCTACTTCATATACAATACTTTCAAAATCGGTCCAATAGTTTCTAAGATTACCCCGAACAACAGTACAAACGACTGCAGTAAATACGATTTTTTTTACTAAATTGCGTGTAGCCACTAAAATAAAAGTTCAAAAAAATATTTCCGATATACAGTCTTAAAGTTTAAGACCCAAGCTACAACATCCCATAGTTATTTTCTCAAAAAAAATTTTTTTCTATTACTTTTTCGACTTTGAAAATAAAGAAATTTTCATATTTTCTATAAGTTCGACATTTATTTTTATATACTTTTTTGAAAAATACACCTGCTTAATATTTTGTTTTTCAAATAAAACATATATCATCTTAAAGTACATATTTTCAGCTTTAAAAAACCCTATTATTAAATTTCAATATCTATTTCCTAAGCAATAATGTCTGCAGTCAAACTTGTTGATCAATTTTGAAATAACGAAATTTCATCAATTTTGAGGTCCCAACTTTTAAAAAATAAATTTTTGTAATTTTTTTCACTTATTGCATGTTATCAGCACATATTTTAAGAATATAATGCTTTAATTTAGAAGTGAAAATCTGCAAATTTAAATAAATGGCAATGATATTAGTAAAATAAGTCATAAATTTCACATCGCCTCTCTTCAAATTCGATTTAAATATACTCAAAATGCTTTCTCAATTTTTTTCTAAACCACTTGAAAATGAGTAAATTACGTCTACTTTCGAATGCTTTTTGTAAAATTTGATTCTATCGATCCAATCAAAAGTTACAACTCTTTTTAAAAAGTGCGCGCGCGCCCGCGTACTCTGCAGGCGGCTTCACACGGGACGGCATCAACGCATTTTGAAGCGTTAATTAAAAAATTATTACTCTACATATATATTAATATCAAGAAAACTTTAAACATGTTTCTTTAATAAAATTTTCTCCTCTTTCGATTGGCATGGTTTATTTTTTCATAAAATTAATGTTTTTTTAGTTATACTAAAAAAACCGATTTTTTCGATCTTTTTTGTTAAATAAAACATTTAGCACAGGGTTTACGTCGGTAAACTTTTGGGACATGTTTTCTGAAACCCAAAAAAACACTTTCCAAAAAAGTTTACTCTTCGAGGAGAAATTTCCAAGTGTTTTCCTACATTGACTGGACTAGATATACTGAATGGAATGTCTCGCAATACGTAGCAAGAAAATTTACTTCGTAATATTCTCACGTATAATAGCCTTTACGAAAGACGTTACAATATAACAAAAATACTGCGAGGAAGGAAAAACAAAATCGATTTCGCGAGTAGCATTTCGTGGAGCACGCGCACGCGCCGCCGTCTGCATGCAGATTGACGTATACGTAAAAATATGCGAATGCGCTTTTTAGCCAGTAGCCTGACTTCCCTGTAATTTTACATCCACGGCTGCGCGCGCGAGCGCAGAGCCTCGAGAAAGATTTCTACCGACAAGCGGGTGGAGTCCGCTTGTCTGCGAATGAGTTTCGCGGATGGTATCACGCGACTAACAGACTCGCGAATACTCACGCCGGCTTGCTAGCAAACGATTTCCGCACGAATCGTCGAAGACAAAGAGCAGGAAATGCTGCTCTCTCCGGCAGTCCTCCGCAGCCCTGTAACACGACACTCCACTCGAGATGAGGCAGACACCTGGGGTTTATCCCTGCACTCGTAGCGCTTCCACCGGCGGAGGGGGAGAGGGGGGAGGGTTGCAACAGTGAGGGAGAGTCACTTCCGTAAAGACACTGCGAGTTCCGAGTTCTGAATTCCGACCGGGACGATGGAGAATCGTGCAATTTTATTACGTAAATTCAATTTGCATAGTGCGACCGGCGTGGCGATGGCAGCGGCGTTACTCGGTAGCTCCTCGGTGGTTCCCAATACTCGTCGTCGCTATATAACCGCGTTTCTTTTCCTCTGGGAGATAACAACGCGTCGGGCTAACGAACTATATTTAAATTGATTTTACCTAAACGAGGTAGGAAAGAGAGAGGACGTATCATTAGAGAGGCAGGTTACTGGCCGCGTTAACGATTACCCTCAAAAAACGTTAAAAAAAGTACCCTTCCTGATAAGCCTAACGGTTTTAAAATCCTTGTTCGTTGCTTATCTGTCGTTATTCCTTTTGTCGTCTCGAAATCAAAATATTTCGAATTATATATATATATACGCTCACTTTAATCACACCCCGTTCTAATGCCGCGTGTGCGAAATAATGTTGGCTTAAATTAATATTCCAGCGCGCTCGTATATTCGTCGTTCTCCAGGCAGGAGTAACGTGTCTGTATATTTGCCGAGGATTGTGTTGTACGTACTTCGCCTCGCGAAAACTCCATCGAGGTCGTTTCTAGAACGTACGCATACCGGAAAGTACAATGTTTTGATAAATACCGCGATCCGCGCAACGGAAAGCAACAATTATTAACGGCGTGCAACGAAATTTTTAAGCGGTAAATTGAAACCAAATTAAGCATAATAGCAATTAAACGTCGTTGTCGTTATATTCTAAGTCATCAGTTTTACTCAATAAAATATATATGCATGTATATATATTAAATAAAAGTTTGTATAAATGCATTCATAATTTAAATCGCTACTAACACAAAACTAGAAAAAATTATTTCAATTGTTAATTTTATTCAAACCGCGAATATATATATAGTTCAAAATAGTCCGCATAACACTTGGAAGATATGTGGAAAAACAATAATAATTATTTAATTATGCTACGTTGGAGTAATAAAAACCGGCGAAAACTTCGTGCGTGCGCGCAAGCGAGCTTGGTGGCGGGCGGGGATTTTGCCGTCGAGTCGTTTAAATATCGCGGAAATTGAACCTATAAATTTCTGAGTGCCATAAATTGGCCGACTTACCGCCCGTAAACGACGGCCCTCTCTTTCATCTTCCGTCTACCTACGTTTCCTACCTTCGAGAACAGGTCGCGAGATGCCGAGATACTGGGGCAAGAAATACGAAGCTGCAATGGTGTGCCCGTGTGCCATGGGGAAACCGAATAAGAACCCCATAAGTATCGCAAAATAACGATTACACGGCCGACGTCTAGCAAATATGTGCATAATGTACGAGATGGTCGTTACAATATTTTTTTATATTTCTCTGAAATTGGTAAGACGTCATAGCATCTACGTTGTAAATGCTTGAGGAATTTTCCAGAGCGTGACTCTGTAAACTTATAACGTTTTCAAACTCAAATAAGTATATACCTAAATATACATATGAATCTCAATGAACTCAAATCATATGAAGAGTACAGGGGAAAAACGATCAAACTGTCAACTTTTTGTCGAAATTGATCAGATCATGCTATTTTATGGCATTTTCAAAGAACTGTCATAATTCTTATCTGTTTTAATCAAGAACAGTTACAATTCATTGCAAATAAGGCCGAAAAGTGTACCGTGCTGGGGAAAAACGATCATATTCCATGCACTTGTGGACTATCAGTGTCCAACATACAATGTAAACACTAAGCAAACACTATGCATTCCGATATTCACTGCCAATACTTTTTTCAATAACTTCCTAAGACATCTGATGTTTTGAAACAATTGCATTTTTCTCGAAATTACTCCGGATGGACATTGATCGTTTTTCCCCTTTTGTATCCTTCATATACTATACTTACATACATACATATATAAACACTATGTACATATATATATATACATGTACATATATATAAATAACAAGGTGTAAAAATCTGTATCATTTTCGAATCGGCAATATTTGTCCTCAAGTTCACATCTCTTAAATGATCGAAAGGATTTCTTAAATGATAAAGCATTCATAGGAAGAATATGAATAGTGAAATATCGTCTGTAAATTCGTATTTGTTCGTAGTTTGAAATGTGAGCGATAGCAAGATAATTGAAAAGTAGGAAGACGTTAAACGAGGATATGAACTGGCCGTATAGCAAAAGAGCTTTTACTAAAGAGCAAGAGAAAAAGGTGGCTGAGTGCATCACTGGTATTGAAGAAAATATATGGAGAAAACGCGAGTGTGCTTTTACCTCTCGACAATAATATAAAATGTTTTGCGCATCCCTCGCAAAGCGGTTATTTTCCAAAATTCAACGTTATATCGTCCGTTATCGTCATAGTTTAACGAGTACTTACGAGAAACAATTCGTAGACAAATAGAGTGATAACTCGGTGAATACTCGTGGGAGTATTTTGTTTCTTTTTTTTTTAAAGAAGAATAGCATAACATCATTTTACTTTAAATTTGAGCTAATACATTAGCTCTATAAAATCATGGTAAAATTTTCCAGATTCTAAATAACAGTTATTCTGAAACTGGTCATAATAGTAGATTTGTGATTTTCGCGGCGTGATTTCGCGATTATAATCAGGCTAGATTACTTGGCATCAGTGCGATACGTTATAGTCAATTTAAATCATTTAGTCGCGGTAGAAAATACATAAAATTTTAATTCCGATATTAAATTTTACTTTTAAAAATTTTCATGTAATGTGTAGGGCACCGCGCAAAATACAGATTTATAAAGAGATTGATACATTTTTCATATTTCCTCACCTGAAAAAGTAAGATGAGAAAGCGAAATGCATAATAATGGGTTTTCAATAACGACAGAGGGGAAAAAGGAGCATCGCGAATGGATGTATAGCGGAGGAGGTTCTCTCGCAAGTAGTACAACCTGTCTTGTGTCAGGCGTGCCAGCTGGTACACGCCGTGACGAGTTTCCCTTCAGAAGACAACTATCTACTTTGGTTGTATAAAGCAAACAAATGTATGGTTGTGTAAAAGAATCAAATAATTAATGTACCACGATGCCAGATAGACGATTCGTGTATAAATGACACACATTTTGCAATATACCATGCTCATAAAAGTATTAAGAATTGATACAATTAATATCACGGAAAGGAATGAAACGGATTATATACATATATTCGAAATAATTAATCGCTCTTATAGAAATGATTTATGGCATATTTTTATTTAAAGACTTGGTCAATAAATTTGTCATTGTAATTTTATTGGTTTATTCTGCGATGTTCTTTAAATAACAGAGGAACAAATGGTAATTTGAGAAAGGCAATGTTCTAAAAATAAGCTAATGATAATTTTGTTAATTAAAATTATCCTAATATTGTTTTGTTTCTCTTAATATTGTTAAAATTATTTTGTCTTAAAAGATCTTTACTGGAAATTGTTTAATAATAGTCTTGTTAATTAAAAATATTTAATTTTAAAAGATTTGAGAGTTTAGTTTCCTTTTTATACAATTCTTAATAATATAACGCGTCAAAGAAATATGACCTAACGAAAAATATGTAGTCCGCAAAGGATTACCGGTGTATAGTCGCGTGTATCGCGGCCACATCGGTTTTTGATATCCTGGTAGCGATATCACCCGATGAAATCGTTACCAAAAGCTTACCGTAACACGAACTTTCTGTTTCGCTTGTCAAGCTTGATATCGTATCGATCTGGAAGGTCACCACGAAAAGAAATCGGAATGGATATTCTGATATTCTTACGGCACAGGATACGAAAGAGGTCTTTGGTACTTTTATTAAATTAGACAAATCGCGGACCGCCACGTAATACGTTTCTACATATAAAAAGATTAGAGATATTTTTATATTATTTCGTTAGCAACGGTTATTTAATGTTTAACGTTCAAACTTCTGAAAATATTAAAAATTTAACGGAGCACTATATTTTTTTAGATATACACTATTGTTCAAAAGTTTGGAAGCACTATTTTTTTAAGAAAAACAAAACAATGGTGCTAATACTTTCAAAGAAAAATGTTATATGAAAAACTTTACTGTCTGTTTTAACTATTATATTTAACACAATATTATATATTTGTTTCTAATCATTTTCCAAGAAAGTATTTTATTTAAAGAATTTTACCGAGTGTGAACATGCTATACTATACTGCTCTGTTATATGAAGAAAGAACAAGTTTTCATGGTTTGAGTAAAATATAATAAATATGACAATACCAATTATTATTAAAATAAATGAATTACTTGCTCGTACGTGTACAAAATAATAAAAGAAAAAAGGCCAGTGATCGACCACCAAAAAATTATTAATTAATCAAGAATGAAAATACATAGGTACGTTTTAACAATTATTATATTTTACTTAATCCATGAAAACTTGTTCTTTCTTCATAGCAGAACATGTAGCATGTAGTATAGCATGTTCTTTCTTGAAAAATAATTAGAAACAAATAATATTGTGTTAAATATCTATAATAGTTAAAACAAACAGTAAAGTTTCTCATATAACATTTTTCTTTGAAAGTATTAGAATTACTGTTTTATTTTTCTTAAAAAAGTAGTGCTTCCAAACTTTTGAACGGTAGTGTCTATTTTCTCTATATATAGGAATCCAAAAATGAAAATTCAGCTATGAATAGTGTCACGTGTCTATTTAAATCAATATGTCGATAATGCGTTATATCTTAACGAGGTATAAGTTACAAATGCGATAGTATATGTCAATGGTGCTATTATATCGTAACGAGACAGCTCAATATAAAATGTCGAGATCACATAGTGACGTTCTATCGGCGATTTTAGACATAGGGATAATGTAGAACAGATTGCGGCCGTGCGGTACACCGTGGCAAAAGGCGTTACCGGCCAAGGCAATTCTGCGACACCGGAAACTCGTGGGTCGAGCCACTTCCACCGAAAACTCGTTTATACGACCCTGCTGTGTGGTATGTAGGGCCATCGCTGTGGTTTTCCCGCCGGTAGAAACGAGAACGTGCGATACAAGAGGTGATACACCCTCTTCCGAGCCACTAAGATCGTTTCGAGGATTGTCCCTCGCGCACGGATTACGCAATAAAAGTGATTTCGCGCAATTTTCTCGCAGTCGTGATCTTGATAATCCTATTATACAGAGATACTTGGCCTTTCTTCCCGCGATACTTAATATTATTTTTCACATTTATACATGTGGTCTCTATATAAATTTTTTTTATTTTATTAAAATTTAATTTAATTTAATTAAAATAACTAGTTACGTGTGTGTTTATCCTTTGTGACAGCTTTTAACATTATAATTTTGTTCTGGAAATACACGGAAATATCGTCAGATGGATGTGCGATACCTTCTGATTAATCATGATATTTTTATTTTTACAAAAATTACTTTTTTCAAAGTCGATATATAGAGAGTACTTTGATCGCCCTCCATTTGGCTCTATTTGGGATTTCTTGTTCCAGATTTGCTTTTGAGGGATTATCAACGAGCACATTAATTGGCTTGTGTAAAATTCAAGATAATGGTAGCGCAATGTGCAAAATCATATCCGCGCTTAAGCTCTAATGGAATGGAAATCCGAACGAAAGATGGAAGGTTTTATCCGATACGCATGCGGTTAAGTCTTCATCGTGCGCAAAAAATGCATTCCGAAATATCTTCGAAACAGCTTCGAAGATTCAAAATTTCCGTAAATATCCATATCGCTGTGTAAGTCTCTCATGGCATGAAAACAGAAGTAATCCAAACGACTGCTCTACAAGTGACACGCTTATACGTCACTCGTCACTCGTCCGTAGATAAAATAGAACAGTAGCAGAGAGAAGTGCGCGAAAAAGAAATGACATTCCGGATGAGAAAAAGATAAAAAAAAAAAAAAAAAAAAAAAAAAAATGACGTTGCTATTTTGCTGATAACTAGGTCACTGTTAATAGATCTAAATAAAAGCGGACGTGCGAAATGGCGCGACGCGATGTTTCCCGAATTTATCAAATATTCAAACTCATTTAGAAGTTTCTCTGCTGGGCTATCGGCGAGAACGGGTGCGGGTGCGGGAGCGAGAGCGGAGTCGAGCGACTGGCGTCGCGATACGGCCGCCTCGTCTCCCCTGGAAAATCTCGGCCGGCGGATTCGTTTCAATCTCTATTTCCGCCACCGTCGCGCAAATTAATTCCACGCGCCGCTAGCAAAAATCCGAACGGTTTGTCACCGACACGAGTATACGCGCGACACGTTCACGTCCGCCGCTGGCGTAATATCAATTTATGACGTACGCGCGCGCTAACGTCGACTAATTGTGGACGCCACCCACTCTATCTCGTCGACCAATATACGTCGCGTGGGCGACCTAGCACCTGCCCGTCGCCCTCACACACGCGCGCCTCTAAGTCGCGTCAACTGCGAAGGAACCTGTCAACGCGCGGCTGTCAGCGAGAGCGCGACTGCCTCCTTTCTCAATGGACCGTCCAAAAATACGAGCGGGCCCGTTCGTCGCTCAGCCGTTCTCGCTCTCGCAACAAAGTACAATGAGAATGAATCGCGCCGCGTTGTTTCGTCATTTAACATCCTCTCGTTACGTATATAAGCGCGTAACGAGGAAGCGCCGAAATGCCAAATATGCGCCAACGCAGCGGATGCACCTGCTGCTGCAAAAACACGTCTGCAAATAGATTAATGCCTGAAGCCTGAGGAATGTTCACAAACGAGACGTCGTGTTTTAAAACATGGCCAGTCGATGTGACTCCAAGTACATTACAACTGTATAGAATACGTCGCGGCGGATCAAAATTGAAAATATATTTAAAAAAAAAAAAAAGAAATCTTTTCAACAGTATCTCTCGGAAAGTACGAATATAATAATCGGAGCACATTAAAGTAGTACACTGCGTGACGCAATGTCCGATTTTGAATGGCAAATATAACGTTTTATGTTCATTACATCGTTCGTAGAGAGCCTATCTATTATTAAATTCTTTTAACGAGAGAGATACAAGCCGATATACGGCTGAATTTGACGCGAATCAGTCGCGGTGAATCTTTCTCGGCGCTAATGCCGCTAATCGACATTCGAGGGATCGATGCGGCATTTAATCGCAATAATGAAAAGCGTTACGAAGCGGTTCGTCGCACATATACGGTTATAAATATCGCTTAAGTATCTCACGACATATATGCATGTATGTATTATACACATGTGCACGCGCACGTACCCGGATATTACAAATTCACGTACGATTAAACCACGCGCTACTTCTCAACTATTTCGGGATTCGGAATTGCGTTCGCTTACGAAGCGTAACGTGACATGTAATATTGGCGCTTCCCGTTTACGGTCCCGCCGCGGCCGACAGATAATCAGCAGTCACGTAGATATAGTAGCGATTCATCTCGCGAGCGAGTCAACACATCGGCACACGGTTTTCCTATAAGAAAAACATTTGCGTTGTTACTACTTCGCTACAAAGGTCCTGATTACTATTCTCCTTGTTCGATCTCTGGCGAGTATAAGGTTCGCAGGTCAGGAACAAAGGGCGTGCTAGGAGAAAGGCCTAATCGCAAATATACGAATCTCCCTGTTCCTCTTTCGGCTAGAGAATCGCGGAAACATGACGGAAATATCTCAGGGAGAAAGAGATACGAAAGGCATGCGTGGCGCACGAATTTTCTTTCATCCGCTATATGTGTTCCATACCTGTACACATATTGTATATTTGTATATATACGCGCGCGCATGAAGAATCGTTATGTTCGTTTTTGCTAAAAGAACTTTAATCAAAACTGGAAAATAGAAGAAACCTACTTTTCATCTCGCTGTCTTTTCGCCGCTGCCGTAACCATTCCATTCCGTCCGTAACGGGCGGACGATAATACGGCGTCTGACCTTCCGTGTAAGATATCTCGAAACGTGAATACAACAATGCCGCATTGTCTAAGCCATTTTATTGTGCTCGGCGACGTCCGAATATCATGCCGGATCTCGACTCGCTCGAGTATGCAGGGCGATTTGCAACTAACATAAGCGAAACGGACTCCTTGATTAAGATTAAGACGAAATTAATGAGAAATGAAGAAATTTTCGCGATTTAAGCTCGAGGACTGCATAATTAGGTGACAGAATTTTGTTCCTCGATTGAATTCGAGCAGACCAGACTTTAGCAAAATTTTAATTTTCTTAATTTAGCCATCAAAATGTTTAAACGATGCGATGATGATTAATGCTGTTCCAACATCCTTAGAAATATTTCAGAAACGGTTCGTTAAATATCTATTGTAGATATTACAAATACTGATTTCGCATGTAGAGACAGTTTGTAATTTATCAACGGTATTCTGTGAAAAAATATTCAATAGCGAGGAAAAATGCAAATAAGATAATTTCGTTAAGCTGATTGAATAGATGGCGATACCATCGAGATGAGATCATCGTAGATGCGAATGTATCTTCTTACAACGTGTAGGTATCGTGCACTGTATATACAATGATCGTAAAACAGCTTGAGACAGAAAGTATAAGTTTACGCATTACCGACATGCAGACATAGTGTAAGCCTAATCTATTTGCGATTAAAGCTGAGTTCTCATGCATTAAAACCAATTACAATATCTTTAATATGATCGCGCAATTTATATTCAGATATAAATATGTATACTTCTAAAATTAATATTGCCGAGTAAGCAATAATTTACAGCCCTGAGATAACGGACAAACTCAACAGTCTGATATAAATTTATCACTCACTGCGGTAACTTTTTTTTTAATTAAATGCTAAGCAGTCGAAGGGGATTTGAACAGAAAGTTAATCCGCGAAAATCATCAATAAATTGTTCCCGGATTTCCGTTAATTATTTGTTATCGCTTATTGTAACAGATTGTTATATTATTAATAAGTCTTAGCATAACATAAGAGTCTACAAATACGAAGCTCAATATTGTAAGAAGATTAGTTTTACGAATTATACATATATGTATAAATAATAGCTACTCTATTGATTTGGAGCGCGACGACGAAACAAGATCTCAGCTTTTCATTTGTCGTAGAGGCAAATTTAATTTCTAACATTTTTAGGATAAAGAGATACACTTACCAATTCTCTAGTACACCGACGTTCGAGAAGTTTGGAGGAAAACTCGCGGCCGCCATCGATGGTCGCGACTAATGTCCGCTAGTTCCGTCACTTCCGAATCCTCTTCACAGTCCTAATACATTACTGGAATAGACAAAAAACAAAAATTATGATCCAAAAACCATGAGAAAAGCTACGGCATAACTGAAAAGTTTTCAATTTAATATCTTCGGCAAGAATATTAATTATAAATTGTCAAGAGTATTGAAACATTTTTAGTTTTATCACGGAAGAAAATATATATAATAGAAACAAATTATTTAAAAATATATATTATAAACATCTTAAATTTTGTTTAAAATACACGGAAGAAATATGACTTTATCTACTACAGATGTTTTTATATGCTATGATATTGTGCATGACATTTTAGTTTATTATTTAACCAAAAGTAATTCTCTCGATAATATTTATTGCAACTATTCTTAGATATACATATAGGCCGGTATTCATATAGTCGGTTCTTATTTCAAGACCGTATTGTAATGTCTTAAGATGCTAATACGGCTTTATGATTGGTTCATGACATCTTAAGATTGTACTTAAGACGGTCTTACATGTAAGAACCGACTATGAATACCGGCTATAATGTCTCTAGATAAGTGATGTTTGAAATAATTGCTAAACGAGAGGAAACATATGAAACATATGAAAAGGTTTTGCTGAAGTACCTAAAAATTTAGCTAGATACAGCAGATCTGAAAATAATTTTGTTGCATCATCAAAATAATTATGTAGAACACTCAAACTGATTGCTAAAATATCAACATTTTTTGACAGCATTATCATCATACATCAGGCATCATCATCCTACTATAATTATTTTGATGGTGCCACAAAATTATTTTCAGATCTACATATATCTAGCTTTTATAGATATTATTAGCAAAACCGTTCTTTCCGTGTGTTTTCATCATTTTTTATATAAAATTTGATAGCACAAATAGTTTTTTTCTTTAATTTTTCAAAACTACGTCAAAGTCTCTCTCTCTCTCTCTCTCAACCCCACTTTTTAAAACACAAAATCATACACAAATCTTACACATAAATCGGTTTTTTTTTCGATATTATTAATGGTATTTTAAAGTGGTCTTTTCGTGAAAACAAGTATTAGATAAGTACCTAAATTTGATATATGTTAAATATACAGTAATAAGGACATGTGTACGAAAAATCAAGTGAGGTTACCGACACTTTACAAGAAATAAGTCATTCTAAATGTGCGTTCGCGGAGCGTGCCATTGTCATTCTATCCTTGTTTACATCTAATGAACGAGAAAGATAGAATGATGCAAATCGCCACGACCGAGGTTTTAGGCTGCGGTCCACTTGACGCTACAAATGCTTCGAAGCATTCCTCTTCTCTTTTCTTTCAATGAAGAAAGAAAGAGAAGAAGGATGCTCCAAAGAATTTGTAGCGTCAAGTGGACCCCGCAGTTCAACGAATAATACATGTGTACTTAGCGATCAGATGAATACATTATTCATGTCTTAAAATATTCCCTGAAGTTTCCGGATTTCGTACATACCTTGAAAATAAGAGCTTGCCGAATGTTTTGCGCTCTGATATATAAGGGTAAATAAATAGTGGATCCACGCGCATATTGCTTTACTCGTACTGTCATGCCTGACCTAACCTAAATCGAGTTCAACCGCACTACTATTGTGATATTTTTTTAATTAGTAAATAATTAAATACGATTAAATCGTGCGTGTAAAATCATGTTATATTATTATAATTATTGGGATGTTGTGTAATGTTTGTCACTGTTTGTTTTCAATTACCTCATGACGGACTGTTACTTGACTAACTGGGTCCGCGAAAGGACCACCTTAAGGTATTCCTTTCACGGAGGAGCGTATTTTGTAGGCGCTTAAGCAGAACCTCAGCAAACTCTTGTATATTGCATTAAACTTATATAAAATCAAGTTATAATTGATTATTATGTTTAATTATAAGAAAAAAGTGAAAATATTATGTGTATTTAGAAATTTTTCATTTTTCGGTAAATTTTACTGTCAGAACAATATGGCAACGCTGCGCTTTTCAAGGCGCTGATTGTAAAATGCGTGAAGTTGATAACAAAAGTGTCAATGTGAGTGTCAATTTCATCAATCAGAGAATATTGTGACATTTTCTTTTTATCAAAGAGATATTTTATTATAATAATGTGTGATAAGAAACATAACAAGTGAGGAGTAATGTGGGCAAAAATAAGGGACAATTTGTGAAAATAAAAATTGATAATAAACCGTACATTATATAAACTGAAGTGTGACATGAGCGCACAGCTTGCAGCGCCAACGTTGCCAAATAATTCCTTGAAAGTCGCCATAAAAGATATTCATCTATAAACCACATTTCAAGTCAACTTTTAACATAAATATTTTGTTTAAATATTCGGTGACTCTGTATTTTTATCGGCACTATCGAAAGTATAGAGTTTAGCGAATATGTGTGTGTGTGTGTGTGTGTGTGTGTGTAGCGCAGTTAATATTTAATATCTTAAATCTTAAGATAAACAAATTATTACATTGAAATGTAGAAAATAGACTTTTTCGATAACGTCACATATAAAATATCGAATTTTCAAAGTCATAATTCTTTTTTATATGTTCGGTAATGTGGTTTAATTTTTTTTCTGGCGTAAAGATATGCATTTTAACTTTCTTGTACCAAAAAATCAGTTAATTCTTAAAACTTTGGTGTCATGAAAGGAATACCTTAAAGTATCGAAATGTAAATATTTTACCGAATATTTTGTATTTTACATAAAAATGTGTCAGAATAAAATATGAAACAACTCGTAAATTAATAATTTTTTAGATAAAATTACTTTAATCTTTTATATACATAATATCGAGAGAAACTGATACATATATTTATATAATATTGCATTAAATATATATATATATATATATATATATATATATACAATATATATTAAAATTAAATAAATACATTGTGTACATGCATCGCCCCGAGGGGATGCCGGCGGACGGGGCCGAGGCCCGGCCAGCCTGTCCCCGAACGCCGACTCGATCATCGCGGCCCGGACAGCCGGTTGATTCGAAAAGCCCGCGCCGAATCGGAGGTAGTTGGAGCGGCGCCGCCGGAAGAGGAGGCGCGCGAGAAGCTGAGGCGCCGATGAGAGCGCCCTAGAATTGAAGTAGTGCCCCCGGAAAAAGCGGCGCACGTGCGGCCTAGGCGCAGGAAGCGCTAGGATCGGCAATCCGGTCGAGCGACACGCTACAGCGCAGGCGCGGGGAACCGGCGCGATCCCGGCAGGCTATCGTTTCCGTCACTGTCGTGCCGGCGAGAGACCTGGGAGCATCGCCCGAACTCCGAGCTGCCGGACCGAAGGAGATACTACGAGGCATTGTAAGGTCACCACTCTGGCGTCCCCGCGTTAAGGAAAAGAGGGTTCGCTCGAGGCACTGGCCCATGGCACGCATCGGTTACCTGAGCGCCGCAGGATTACCTGTGGACTGCGAGATGAGCGCGTGCGGTACCTTGCGCTCGCATTAAGATAGAGTCGGGTGGAAATTGTGCCAGGGCCTTGCCAAGAGGGCGCTCTCTAGTGCATAGAGACCAATCGTGCCATCCCTGCGAGCACCGCCACGGCCGACTGTCGCGTGGCGTGGGATATGTGAGTCGGATTAATCGGGTCGAATTGCGTAGCGTCTCGTTGCGTTAATGTAAATAATCGTGTCGCGTTTCATGGTGTTCATATTCGTAATCGTGCGTCGCGTTTCATTGTGTTAGAGTCTATGTTCGTACTCGTGTCGCGTCTTGGCCATATGAGAGTGATGCCTTGCGTGGCGATAATGGGAGCGAGTTGTGCGGGTAACGGCGAGCCGCGAGTGGTCATGTAATTTGAAGGGCACTCGCCCTCGTATCTGAGTAACGTATCCGGGCCCTCGAGGACGGCGAATATTGTGTTTGGCGGGACGGAAGGATCGACGGGATCGGCGCGGGGCCGCGGAATCTCCGTGCTTGCGAGAGAATTCGGGATTCGCGTGGCAAGCCGCGGGATCGTCCGCGATACGAGTCCTTATTTCGTGTTCGAGGGCAACCGCCGGCCAGCGTAGTCGACACGGCAAGATCGCCCATAATTTTTGCGTCGTGCGGAATCGAGGTGGCCCGGGTGCGCGTTGAAGAAGCAACCGAAGGTGCGGCGAGTCGGTTCGTCGCCCTCGTGGCGTAAGTTCGTTGTGAGTTCGAAGCCAGGTACCGCGATACCTGAATCGTACTTGTTTCTTATGTTAAGCTTCCGTGTGTTCGTCGGCGTTTATCTGTTGCGTTCATCTAACTTCGCGTGCGTTAAGGCTCAGTCACAATGAGAAAAATAAGGAATAATATAAAGGAATAAGGAATAAAGGAATGTCGCATCTCACTTCAGTACACGTACATTAAAGTGAGATACCACATGCCTTATTCCTTATTCCTTTATCTTATTTTATATTTTTCTCATTGTGACTGAGCCCTTAATCTACAGTGTTTAATTCGACATTACCGCGTGCACTTATTGCGGTATTTATGCGGCATTCGTGCGTCAGCCTATCCGACATGTTTGCGGTAATACGAGAGGCTCAGACCGCGATTGTACCTACACCTATTGACATTACCTGACTAAATATATTATATGTTATTATTATTTATTCTTTTGTGTGATTGATTGCGTGACGCCTCTCTCCGAATTCCCTGACCGAGCCCTACGCCCTGAGGTATTGCCGGGAATATCGCGTTAGATATAATAGTGTACGGTGGTGCGATCCGTCGCACCATGGCGCCCAATCTTTGGTGTCGGAATTAGTTGCGCGTGCTGCCAATCCACGATAGCCTTCCACCGGATTGCGAGACAGGGGGAAAAAGCGTCGCAATATACATATACATATATGATCACCGATTAAATCGTTAAGTAAAGCAGTTAAAAGTGAAGAGCGAGTTTAAATTTAAATCAATATCAGACATGATTTTGTCATAATTGTGATCTGTGAAGCTGCTCTTATATATATAGAAAATATGGAGATCCGGCCATCTTCTTTAAAAGTACCAACCGCCTCTCTTTGTGCCCGCCTCCTATACGTTCTCACTATATGTTTCCGGGGTAAAATACACATATACGTATTAAGTCCTGCACGCACACTTAGAAACTCACACCTCGGCCACCCCTTTTCTCGCATTACTATCTTTCTGCTTTGCGAATCCTGGTAACGGTAATGAACGATCTATTGTGCCGGTGAATGCAACAAGATGGAGAAAGAGAGAGAAAAAAAGAGAGAGGAGGATATACAGCCGGCTAAGAGCGAGCGGCGAGAGGACCAGGACTGAGAGGCGAGGGGCGATTGCACGGGAATGGCATAGAGGAGGTATGAAAACGGCACTCGTTAATGGATTCCCATTCTCCTGGACTCCTTTACTCTCTCTTTACTGTCTTTTCCCTCCCTTTCTTCTCTCTTTCTCCATTCTTTTCCCGTGTTCCTTGTAATGCCCACTTTTGCGCGCTGGTTTTTAACCATTCACGGAGTACAGCTCGCTCGTTACACATGTAAATCCCGACGAACTTCGGTATAGTCGTATGCTATTCTCATTGTTCGACGCGACGCCGTATTTTCCGACTCGTAACAATCGTAAGACAAACGGCCGAACGATTTTCATGACACGTCGTAGATATCGATGTCGGTAATAGCGAAATTATTCGATCGTCTACTCCACTACCCAGGGTTACCACACGGAGAGAATTTTCTCTTAGAATTTACCCTGAAATCATGGTAGTTGTAGGACAACATGTATCCACCAAGAATGTTATGCGAGCTATTCTGATTAATATCTATACCATAATAAAAAGTATTAATATCTATTACATTAAAATATAAAATATGTTTGATTAATGTCACTAAAATATATCTAGAAAATTTCAATAATTTTTCAAAATTACTAATCTGCTTGGTAATTTTTATCACGTTGTTTGTAAAATGTCTTTTGTATATTTCAAAAATTCCTTGGTTGCCAAGTTGTCCCAAGTTTGTAGTGAATTTAAGGGTAAAATATAACAAAAAATTCTCTCTTGCACCTTTTCCTTAAGGGGAGGTTACACTTCATAACGATGAAAAAATCGAATTTTTTTGCTTAATTTTCATCCTTAAGTTGTTAAGAATACGTGGGCAAAAGGATATTTTCATATCGAAAGTATTTTAAGAGTTACAGCTTGTCGGGCGGAACGGTCCGTCGGCTGGAAAACAGGTATAGACGGCGCCCTCGTACATCGGCGACGGAGACACTAAAACTTTCCGTGCTCTCCTTGAATGTGATCCCTATAGTGACCTCACTATTCAAAAGAAAGAATGCATAGGTCATGTGCAGAAGCGGATGGGTACACGACTGCGCGATGTCAAGAAAAAAAATAAAGGTATCGGAGGCAAAGGTGCAGGGAAGTTGACCGACAAATTAATTAAAGATCTCACTTTATATTATGGACTTGCCATCAGAAGACACCCTGATTCGGCCGAGGAAATGAAAAAGGCTGTGTGGGCAACTTTCCATCATAAATGTTCCACGGATGACGAACCTAAACATGATAACTGCCCGCCAGGAGAAAACAGTTGGTGCAAGTGGCGTGTCGCAGAAGCTACGGGTCGACTCGCTGATTTCCACCACGAACCTGCCCTTCAAGAATCGGTTCAAAAAGCCATTCGACCAGTGTATGAGGCTCTTTCCAGTAACGATTTGCTACAAAGATGCACCGGTGGAAACACTCAAAATGATAATGAGAGTTTTAACGCTTGCATATGGAAACTGGCCCCTAAACACCTTCATTGCGGCGTAGAAACAATAAGAATAGCGACATATATAGCTGCGGGTATTTTTAATGAAGGCTATTCATCTATTTTAAAAACTATGAATACGTTAGGAATCATCGTCGGGCCCAACAGCAAAAACTTCGCCGTGAAGACTGACGAAAAGCGCATCGCGGCAGCGGATAAAAACATGTCGGAGTTCGTAAAAAAGGCCAGGATAGAAAAAATCAACATGCAAATACAGCAGAACAATTTCTTTGAGGAAGAAGAAGGGACTCTATATGGTGCTGGAATGGCTGATTAGATGTAAGTTGTCAAAAACAAACATTAAATACGATTTTTTACTACGTAAAACTTTAAACGCGTTTTTCTCGAAACAGCATTTTTCGGCGCGCGGGGCGCTCTACAGCTTTAACGGATGAACCGATTTCAATGAATGACGGCGCAAAAGAAAGGAAATTTAATTTAGGGGGCCTTCAGGAAGCGTTTTTTTTTTTCAAAAAATTGATTGCAAATAATTTTTTTCGAACGTTGAAGCAAAAGAAAAACAGGGAAAAAAAAGGTTTTTTTTTCAAACGGCCACCATTTTGTTATAAGGGGGTTTTTTAAAAATCGGAAAATCATAAGGCCCCCCAAAATTTAATCTATTTTAAGAATTTTTTTGGTTTTTTGGTTTCAGATCAACTGGCAAGGCTGTGGAATGCCCCGCGCACATAGAACCACGCCGTGTGTGGCTTCGTAGACTGAGAGCTGGAGCCGCCATTTTTAATTATTTTCTTCTGAAAAATTTTTTAATTAATCTCTATTTATGTACAAATTAAAGCCCCGAAAAGTTTTTTCCATATGTATTTATTTTATATTTAAAAAAAATTCCTGAAATTGAGGCATTTTTTGGGCCTCTGAGGTGTAACCTCCCCTTAACAGAAATCGAGACTTTTGATTGGGGAAAGAGGGAAGTAAGTTTAAAAAATAGAAACATTTACAAGTATATGCATGTAGTACCTATATTTTATCTTTCTTTAGTATGGCCTTTTATATTCTAATATTTATCCATTTCAGTGACATGGAAAATACTAGCTCCACAAACAAACGCGTTAGATGGTGGAATGCTCAAAGCACAAGATACAATAATTAATAAATCACATAGCTTCTTTTCCTTACACTTTTAAAGATATTTATCCACTTTTAATCAATACTGATATATTTTCAGCAGAAAAATTTAGCAATATCGGTTTTACATTATAGTTCCTGTTTACATAGGGAAAACAAAATCACAAAATGACTGTTAAAATAATTTAAAACTTCTGCTCTCTAAACATCATCCCGACATTTAGCGGCGACTGTCATCCTGCCGAGACGCAGGTCAAATATTGAAAAATCGGGACAGTCCCGGCAAAATCGGAGAGTCCCGCAACCCTCTGACTCCACCCTTTCCGTATAATAACGAGGGGATCATCCCTGGCGCGCGGAAATCTCGTTGAGGCTTTCCGAGGTGATTTCCTGGAGCAAGGGTCAATCTCGATTAGCAGGATTAGCAGAGACTACTGTATACATCGTTTCTCGTACGTGTATACGCGTATCGCAGCCAGACGTAAAAACGTCAAGTCGCAACAAAAAATCCGAATAAATGTAAAAGAAATTATTAATTCGAGATATTTAGGAGTATATATCTAAAATTTTCAAGCGGTACTTGAACAAATTAAAGGTTCAAATTTTTTCGGTTTAGAGAGGTTTAAACCGATAAACAAAAATTACGCTCGCAAAAACTGGGTAAATTCTTGGCGCGCGCCATCGTGCATCGCGTCGAAGAACGAGAAGACAAATTCTCGCTAATTAGCGAGAATATCCGCAGAGAGAAACGCATCTCGTCGAGGCGGACGATGCGCCGCGTCCTGTCCCGGTGCGGATTAGAGAGAACACGACAAAATCCATTGTCGTCGATCGAGCGCTGCCATTGTCCGCCGCCATTGTTTGTCCGCTCGTACGGCGGTGATAAGGGGCACGATTCCGCCGGCTCGCGAATGACAGCGACCGAGAGACAACGCCATTATCTCTGCAAAATGCCTGACGCGAATGAGCGGCTTGCTGCAGCACTGCGTCAACGACGTTGAAATATTTTCAACAGCAGCATTTCTAAAAGATAATTGGCAACGCGGACGAAGGAAACAAGTCGTATATCCGCCGTGCTCCTCTCGAAAGCAGCTTGAAATTTATTCTCCGCATATTGCGAGGACCGAAATGGACCGGCGCACGCGTTACCTCGCTTTCGAAATCACGAAAGCCTTCGCTTTTTCACGGCGCGGCGCGGCATGAAAATCCAGCGTTCCCCGCCAATAATTATTTCTATCCCCATGATTATTCCTTATTTATCAACTTGCAGAAGAGCACGGCGCCACTCGCTAGTCGCCACTCGTCCAAGTTCTACACGGCGCAAACTTTGCTAACTGGCGAATAGCGAACAGACATGCGAGAAATGTATATACTGCCCGCCCGAACGGGCTAATCATCATTGACAAAATCAAAGTGCTATTATAACCAATGCAGCCCGTGTGCCGTAAATAATGAAATAAAGTGCTCGCCGCGTCTCGTTCATCGCGAAAAATCGCGTCATATTCAATCGCGTCAGTTTCCTCCGTGAAGCATCAACGGTCGCCACATTTAATCGCGTCGATAGATTATCGATTTTGTAATATTCATAATATTCCGGCGTAAATATTTCCGCGTTAATTCGAAAATATATTTCGATTCATGACAGACGGGATAAAATAACGTTGTTGAAATAGCGCGTTCGCTGCTCGCGGTTTGTGATCAATGCCGCGAAAAGACACGATACGCTATAACATCGAGACAGCCAGGATGGAACAGCTATTACACAGTGGGTCGTTCTCGACTATAAACGGAAGACGGTGCACGGCGCTCGCCGGCCGGCACGGCGCGAGAATCGCGTCTACTTTCTCCATCTGGTCTGACTAGGAAGTCGTAAATCCTCTTTCGCCATTTGCACGGCGCGCGGCGCAGGCATTTTATGCAGTGTACCGCGGCAATAAAAGCGAACGAATGCGAACGAATGCGATCGAATCGGTGCACGGTGCCAGGATACAGACGACGCGACCCGTCTCTCTCTTTCTCGTGATCTCGTATCGCGTGTCTCGCTCGTTTCGGCAACTTTTCAGCGGGCAATAATATGAACGATGCGAGAATAGCAAATGTTAAGAATCAACGATCGAGTTCTGAGATTTGTAAGCCACAAATAAAATTTACGATTCATTTATTAAAGATTTATTATCTCGCATCGCATAATATAATAATTTGTAGCTTGTATTGAAGTATTAAAACGATGGAAATGTAAATGTATATAGAATGAATGAAGTTGGCATAAGCTCGTGCGTATAATATACGTGCGCGTAGATTTTTACAGCTGTATGCAAAGTTGTACGCTGATCGTAAATGTCTTTCGAAAAATCTCGCGCACGTTCCCGCTAACTATAAATAACGCGATCGTTGTTAGAATCCATTTTACGGTTGCGTTGTAACCGTTTTTTTTCTCTCTGTAACGTAAAACACTCGCGATACGTTATCGAATAAACAGCAAAATCAATTTTATTCCGTATAGTGAAATCTCTGTGAGATATGTCTAACGCATGGTCTCTATGAAATTTTCATCGATGCATCGTAAAGACGTTCAGATGCGCTCGCACGTGTCTCCATAATCATCGGTGGTCACTTCCATCATGACATCGCCATCGCCATCCGTCGACGGAAAATCGACGTACGCGGATCTCGAGAACTTCGCTAGATCGCTCATTGCTCCAAATTGGCGTGGCGAGTATATTTGGATTTAATCTCCGTGTTGTTTGAACGAATGGAGTGCCGCGGCCGCTGCGGTAATCCCGGAGCGGCGATCCATCATAGGCGTCGCGAAAGTCAACGACAAACGTTCGGCACGGATCGGATACCGTGCCAGAATCGCCGTGGTCGTCGTCGTCACGTGGGCGAACCAGAATGGGCACGGTTTCTCGTTGGTCATGGTCCACGTACCGCTCGGCCCGATTAAACGTCGCTGCTCGCGGTCGAAGAGACACGCTCTCTCGCTCAAGCTTCCCCCTTCCTCTTTCTTTCCCTTCCCCAGCTTTTTTTCTAATATATTAATCTCTACTCAATCTACACTAACGTAAATTTTCAGGCTTTGATACTAGGCAATGACAACATGGATAGTTGATATACATTGAATTTTTGTGAATTAATGTTATCTAGGAGTAGAGAATGCGTCGCGAATTTGTTTTGATTAAATAGTATACCGAAAGAACGGTTTTATTACTAAAGATATATAAAAATTAAGTTAAATACAGATCTGACCAGCGATCACGTAACTTTTCTCCTAGAGCGGAAACGTGAAAAGTGAAAATTTTTATGTAATTATCTCTTTCTATTCAACACCAATAGAGAGATAGTTACATAAAACTTTTCATTATTCACGTTTCCGCCCTACGGGAAAAGTTACTTGATCGTTGCTCAGAAAAATAATTATGTTGGACCATCTAAATAATTATATTATACACTGGTTGCTAAATCAAAACTTTTTACAGCATTGTCATCATGCTTGAGCGTTCTATACGTAATTATTTAAACATTTTAATTATTTTCAGATCAATATCTGCTTTAATTTTTATATACTTCGAGAAAACCGTTCTTTCCGTGTACTAATTTGAGACAATTGTTATGTTTTATTGTTTTGTGATAATAGGATGCCTCTAGAAAATCTCCTGTAATCTTTCGATTTGAAAACAAAGAGATAAAAATGCATCTAAATATATACGTATGCATCGCACTCATAGTCCATAGAGAACTCGATAATTATACATATATGTAAATTCTGCATGAGACAAGATATAATTGCGCAAGTGCGAATTTCGAGGCTAACCAAGGATACCGCGAGAATCACGTGTAATACTTTAATTTTATAAAATGTGAAAAGCCGCAGGAACTTTAATGGATTTTTCGGGTACGCGCACTTACGCCTACCGTTTTATCTCCGCAAATTAGGTTAGTCTCTTTGGCCGGCCGCGTTCTCCCGAGTTCCACCTGTCGTCTTCGCGACGTCATTCACCGCTGTAACGAAACGGACGTAGCTTGACGAGAACGAGACCGGACGGTGGAATAGCGACGGGCCGCGTGGTTTTTACTCTAACGCGGTCCCTTTAGCTAAACTGAAAGTCTTTTAAAGGTGAGCGATTGAAATGGTTTAACGGACGCTTAAATAAATGATAAGGAAAAGAACTTGGCCGAGGAACTGCCAACAAGATCTCCGCCTCTCATCTTGTTAGTAATTAACGCGATATATGCGTCGGAAAAACCCGGGAAGACTCCCGTGAATTTTATAAATGCCATTCAAAACATCGATAGTCTTTTTCCCAAACTGATACGTCGATTCTCTCGTAGAACTCACGAAACTAATCGACCTCGTAACAGATTCGACAGAGCGATAAATTTGACAAACGTTAGGCGATCTTCGTTACTCTCGAAGGAAAAGCGGAGGGGCATGAAACACGAAGCGGCACTCGCAAAGTAATTGCCTGCAGTAATAAAGACTGAACTTATGAACTGTTACAGCTCGGTTACACGGGGGTAGACGTGTAAATAGAGATAAATAAGAAATTGGCAAGGCCGCAACGTCGCCATAAATTTCTCGTCTCGGCAACCCACGTCGTTGTATCATGCATCAAATAGTAGCTCTTAGCCTAAGCGCGGATAATAATTATTAAACGAGCGACATTTTACACACGATCGGGAAAGACACCGGCTATCGATCGTATTCGCGTCTCCCTTTTCCATCGGAATGTCTTCCGGACGCCAAATGGTGCCTCCGGATATACCCCCGCGATTCATGCTCGGATCAAGTTCTCCATTTATGAATACGTTTCTCGAGTTCTCGTTTCAGCGGCGTAAAGAAATTGGAACGGATTTATCGCGGCGAGGTATCGTAAACCCACGACCGCGAGAAATGACGAGCCGCTGGAGAAAAAATTGGCACAGGTCTGGACGTTCGAATGCCAGGTCCAACTGGAACCCGCACTTTTGAATGTGCGCCAAACCTCTCGACCGATGCCGATGCCACACGCGCGCCTAATTTCGACAGATTAAAAAAAAAAGATCGCTCCGCCAACAAGATACTTCCCTTAGTTCCCTTATAAGTTTATCCGTAAAAAAACACGCGGGTTTGCCTGCGCTATTTATTTAATTTAAACCTAATTTTTTGACTCGCGGAATCTTTGTATTCGGTGTCAAGACGAAGCGACGACGAAACTCCGTTTCAAGGTAGGAAACAAGAAGGCCAGGAACCGATGACGTATAATATTGACACTCTGTAACCTCGTTTCAGTTACGTTCAATCACGATAGAGAGATGTGACCGGACGAGCGAAGGGACGGTGGGGTCGCGGGAAAGAAGGGAATGCGCGGATGGAGGTGGAAGGTGGAAGGGAATTCTTCTTCTTTCAAGTCGCGACGAAAAAAATTGTCGTTGTGTCGGCCATTGTCGGTACTCATTGCAGAACAATCGCGATAATGAAAAAGCCATGCACGCAGTCGAAGACTGTTTCACTCCCGCTCTCTCTCTTCCCTTTTTTTCTCCCTCCCCGCGCTTCCACTTTTTCACTCGAGAATTCACCTGCAACCAGGAGACACAGCTCGCTCTCTCGCGTCGCTTTTGTCCTCGAACCGACAACTTCCATCGTGCGCGTCATTGAAAACTGCAAGAAACTAACCACCGCGTGTTACTGCGGCGCGCATTTAGCAAGAGACGTAAATACGTTTAATTGACGCGAAAGATATTTTATTTTAGAACAATGCCATGACCGGGAATGCTCGTTCCTCGCCGAACATTTAAAAATTTGCACTTGAATGCAACACTGTGTGCAAAATATTTCAAAAATTGAAAATATACAGGGTGTTTCCTAAGTAAGTACAAAAAACTGAAGGAGATATTCCGTGGCATATTTTAGAAAGAAAAAGTTCTATAAACATATTCCCTAAGCTGCTTCGTTTTCAAAGTACAAAATTACTTATACGCTCGCCCCTGGTGGATTTAAAAATGTTTTATCGGTCCTGGAAAATGGAAATTCTTAATATTACATGTACGTATACCAAATTTGAATAAAATATCAAAACAGAAGTCGTTTTTTCGACCCAACTGGCCAAATAATTAATATATTTAAACTCACAACGTTTCGACCGGAATTTCGGTCCTTCTCAAGTGAGAAAATTAATCAAGCCATACATTCTCAAAAACCGCGTACAAAATATCCATTACGTCGCTGACATCGTGCCCTAACCACATCATGCCATGCATACGTAAAGCTATAAAAAGTGAAATAAACTCACGATAGAGTAAATAAGATAAAATAATTGCTCAGAAGTCATAAGATGAAAAGTTAGAATAAAAAATAGAATTAAATTAAAGTAAAAAATGTAAAATATATAGAGTAAAATAAAAAGCTCATATATCCTGTGCGTCAAGACAAAAAGCTTTTTATTTTACTCTGTACATTTTTTACTTTAATTTAATTCTATTTTTTATTCTAACTTTTCATCTTATGACTTCTGAGCAATTATTTTATCTTATTGACTATCGTGAGTTTATTTCACTTTTTAGCTTTAACGTATGCATGATGTGATTAGGGCACGATGTCAGCGACGTAATGGATATTTTGTACGCGGTTTTTGAGGATGTATGGCTTGATTAATTTTCTCACTTGAGAAGAACCGAAATTCCGGTCAAAACGTTGTGAGTTTAAATATATTAATTATTTGGCCAGTTGGGTCGAAAAAACGACTTCTGTTTTGAATTTATTTACTGGCGAAGAAAGCTACTTGTTTTGTTTGAATAAAATATCCTCAAACATTTTTGAAATTTTCGAAATTTTCATATTTCTTTCACAACTATTTTGAAAACAAAGCAGTCTAGAGCATATGTTCATTAAGCCTTTATTAAACCTTTTCTTCCTAAAATAAACTCCCCAGAATATCTCCTCCAATTTTTTGTACTTACTTAGGAAACACCCTGTATATGGCAACAGAGATAACATAAAATAAATAAATAAATATTGATAATAAGAGAAAACACGACCGTTATATGATATACAATAAATCAATTTTAAACAAGCCAAATACGGTCCGAGCTTGGATCTTAGCAGCCTAATAATATTTTTTTGTGTACTACACATCTATTTTTTCCAACTTTAATAAACTGCGCGCCGATTAACTTGTCAGACTTACAACACAGCTTAGAGTACCTAAAAACCCCTTCCATCCCCCTAATTAAATCGATTATTCGATTTAACTTACGACGCTAGCGTCTAAACAATACTTAAATATTGATTTTTATCAGGTCATCGGGCGGGATCTTAAGTTTTACAACAATTTTAGGGAATTTTATTTAATTTCGCTTTTATATTTTTGAACCATGCGATTACTGTTTAGACTTGAAATGCAGTTCTATGCCAAAGCTGATGGAAATGTAATATCACATTATTAAATTGATAATGTAATATTACTGGCGCTAACAAATGTCACGGCAAGTAGATTAAGATCGAAAAATGGTACAATACATTCCATAACCTGATAATAAATAGCATCTTCGTACGTGCAGTATGACAATTGCGAAGACAAACACATTTAATCGCACGCAGCGATATGAGAAATAAATGCGGTTTTGCCAACGCGCGTCACGCGAGCGATTTATTACAGGATTTCAACGTAATCGTTTCGCCCATCAACAACGATGTCTGAAGTGATTTGTCGTTCCGCATTACGAATCGTAAACTTGGACATTTGATTCGTACGGTTTTATGGCGAGCGCGGTAAAATTCACCGAAATGGTGAAAACCAACAACGCAACTGAAGTCGGCAATTGCCTCGTAACGTCGCGCGTCGTGATATCGAGTCCGGCAATCTTCTGCGCAGATATGAATATTTGTAAGAAACAAAATCACAAGTTTTTTATCCTTTGTTAATCTTTACAAGGTTCGTCTTTTAACAGAAGATAAATGGTTGAATAAATGGAACAGCAAACAAAAGTTTGCACGTAAGAAAGTAAATTTACGCACGGTTGACGTTGAGCAAACATCATCTCGGACTTCCGCGTGTCATTAAATAAGTAAATAAATAAAATTTCAGAGGTCTTCGAAGAAAAACTCTCCAACCCAGCGACCTTTACTAAACGATCCTCTCCAGCTCGGCCGACCATCAATGACGCTGAAGCGAACGGACGTAAGTTGGACGTGTTTGAGCCGCATTAATCCTTTCAGCAAGATTAACGACGTCCACGTACGTCAATTGCGTCGACAACTGTAATCGCAATTCCGTGTACGTTTTCTTTTCCCTTGAAAGACGCTAGGAATTTAGAACGTGTAAACGACATTCGATTCGCGTTTCGAGTCCCTCGAAACTCGACCTTTGCGAGACGGCCGATGCACCTCTGAACTGCTTTGAGAAATACTCTTCTTATCCCACTTGACGTTCCGCCAGAAATATACACGCGCCGTCCGCGTCCGTCGTCGCCGCACGCGCGCGACTCCACGCGCGAATGTAGCGAGCGAGTAACAAGATGGGGAGCGCGATAAATACATCCAAATTTTTTATAGCTAATATTGTCCCTTTACCACCCTTTATTGCGCGTGCCCAATCGATCGCGTCTAAAACTTCTACATTACCTTCCGTACCAAATAATTGAATGCAAAAATACCCGGGCAACTAATCGAAACTTGAACATAAACATTTCTTAACTTTACTTTTTTCTTTCCTTTTTTCCTTGGATCTCGGAATGTGAAAAGTGGGAAGTTTCGCCGGTGTACATCTTAGTTTAGACAGAAAGATAGGGAATCTTCGGATGTGTTAGTCTTGACGGTGACAGCTAGTAGTAGTAAGGATGGAAAATGGCTCTGCACAGTAGTACCGAGAAGCAAAGGAGAAGAGAGAGAGGCGAGGAGAAAAGTTCATGTCGGCGTGATGGTACGGATTTAGACAACATCTGGTCCAGTCTGTTTCGCCGGTTCGGCGGGCAAAGCACCACCGATCGGATTCGAAATAACTATCATCCCGTCTTCGCGTGTATCTCGCGATTTCGCCGGTCCGTATACCGGTCCAGGAAGACGTATCTTGACCCAACGGACTTATAACGGCGCAATTCTCTTAATCGAAAACGCAGAACACGCTTTCAGATCGGTGTAGCCACTTGATGGGAAAAATTTAAATTCCTCGTATCTCGCTCATCGCGGAAATACGTGTTCTAGCTTTCAAATAAAACTGCGGCTCTTTGCATAAGCATGCACGTTTGTTTTGTTCGCTGAGCGTCTTATTACGAAACGCGTAGCGGCATGCTGTAACGAAAATCCAAACTTAAATCCCCTCTCGAAAATCCATATGCGCGCGCAGAATGCAATACAGGATGTATATTGTGTACCTTATATTATACATATACCTACATGGAGAGACACGATGTTAGGACAGCGCGATCGGTGGCGATTCTCGGAGCGCCGGGATGCATCAGCACTGCAATCGGGATTGCACCGGGGTTACGGGTATCTCTCTGTGTGCGCTGTACACGCCGCATGCTTCTCCCTTAGTTATATGGGCCGATATCCACGATCGTTGTGTGCATTCCTGGGAAATCACACGCTTTCCTTTTATCTCTCTCTCATTTCGTCCCATTCTTTCCGTTCTCCCTCCCATTTCCCTCCTTCATCTATTGCCCCCCCCCACCGTCGGTTTAATACTTCCGCTTTTCGTCACTTCTCTAGCTCGTTGCCACCGGATTAACGATCTACAATTCTACATAATCGTTGCACGTGCGAACTTCGTTAACCTATATCGATCGAGGACACGTGGCTGCCTCAATAGTGCAACAAAAAACTAGAGCGACTTAGCGCATCGCGGCGAAATCGGAGTTTGTATATTTCGTTGACGCTATAAAATGCTTATTGCTCGAGAGAAGCTAATTTCTATACCTTTTAATAATTATCGCGTGTTACCTATACGGCAATTTTGTAGTAACCAAAATCATGCATTTAACCCTTAAATTTTAACCCTTAATTTAATTGTATTCGAGTTTTCGATACATTGCAATATTTATGTAAAGTTAATTTTATACCTCGTTTTATACACATATATGTATAATAGTAAATGATTAAAATTTAAATTATTTTCTACTAACCAATCTAGATAGTACTCGTAGATTTTGTATTTAGATTTTGTATGTAATTACTATTAATTACAATCGCGCTTGAAATGTAAAGCAAGATATAAAGCAAGATAATGATCTTTATTTAAAATCTGAAATACAAGTAGAGAAACACGTAAATACGCTGGTAGCGTCCTATATATTCTTAGGCCTTGGCATCCTCGGATGTGAAAATTCTCATCAGAGATAAATTTAAGGGTTAAACGTGTACGTACAATTCACATATAGTATCGCGACTCGTGGCGTGGCGTCGCGACGCGTCTGCCAGAACGTTTCGTGTATCCGTGCCCCACGGTTATCGATTTTGGCTCACGCACGTATACCAAATCTTCCGATATCCCTCCCGATATTCCCGGTCGGAAAAGGACCGAGAGCGCTTCGCGAGAATCCGTCGTCGTGGGCTTGGGCGGTTTGAATCGCTCCGATATCGGGCTATTTCGCGAGACTCGTCAACTACCGCCGGCGGTGAGATGCACCGTGGAACGTTGCGCACGAGAAAATCGGAGTATATCAAGAATCCGCGAGAGAGGAGAACGTTATCGGAGCGAGTTAGCGCTGAAGCGGCGCGCTGTTTTATTCACTCGACTACTTTTTCCACCCTACTATCGCAAAACGACAACAACGGCAAAGAGAGAGAGAGAGAGAAAAAAGAGAGAGGAAGGAGGGAGAGGGGGGAGAGAGAGAGAGAGAGAGAGAGAGGACTGGAGTGGGGTGAGAATTGTAGAGACGAACCTGACGTGCACATCTCTCCCTTTCTCTGTCTCTCTCTCTCTCTCTCTCTCTCTTTCTCTCCCACGTGCGAGAAAGGCCGCGAGATAACGCGGCCCTTTGTCTTATCGTATCGCGCGCGTGATACAACGACACGGAGGACGCGCAATGACACGACACGACGCGATACGACACACGCACGAGCGACACGATACTCGGCTCGCGACTGAGTTTGACATCGTCGCCGCCGAGGGTGTCTCGCGGAAGAGGAGAGCTCTACCCCCACCGGCGCTGCTCAGGCGCCACATGGAGCCGCGCTTGGGGTAGGGGGGAGACCTCCTCTCGATAGAGTATGTATAAAGCCTCGAGAGTGATATAACGTTACGTCAGAGCGCTTGCGCCCGGTGCTCCGCTCGTGCGCTGCGTTTGTTCGTTTGTCCTCTCGTTCGCTCGCTCGCTCGCTCGCTATAGCTCGCGTTGCCACAAAGTGGCAACCGGTGGTACCGGCCGCAGCGTCGGTGGGTATTTATATGTAGACGATGCATCGCGTCACGCTAATGGGCCCAGCCGCAAGCCGATACAGCCGCGAGTCGAGTCTAGTCTAGTCTCCCTCTGTCGCTGCCACTGCCGCGTTGATGACGCACCCCAGACGCCACAACTACTTAACCCTTTATTCGCTAACGTCGTTCTCGGGGGGAACTCGAGTTTCTTATCCACTCTAGCTGTCTCCGTCGTTCGCACCGCTGCGCTCAAATTTTCGATCTATAATAGACAGGCATGCTGCATTGCTGCAAGCTCTCAACCATTAATTTTTCATATACAAATTGGCGCATTGAGACCAGCTATTTTTAGCATTCAGCTGATTCAGTTGCAATCATAATTAGAATATATTAACAAATGAAATCAAAT
Organism: Temnothorax americanus; assembly: GCF_048541705.1. Taxonomy (NCBI): domain Eukaryota; kingdom Metazoa; phylum Arthropoda; class Insecta; order Hymenoptera; family Formicidae; genus Temnothorax; species Temnothorax americanus. Next base: position 313,253 of record NW_027509816.1, read on the forward strand.
TAGTAGATATTTCGGTGAATTGTGGGAATTGTAGATGACAGAAATAACATCCGATTGTCATCTCAATGTAGAGTTTATAATAGAATTTCGATTCGAGATTAAAATACTATTTATCGAGATTCGAAGCAAATATTGCCAGGGAGATCAATAAGCTGGACTCGAAACGGCGCAATCCAAGGTCAAGAAATAGAGACTGGAGAGAAATGCGATTGGAAAAAAAGTTATTTCAACTTTAGCATTTATTATCAAGCAGCCAGTGTATCACAATACCGAGCGAATATGTGACGTTATACCATACGGCGCGGCGCGGCGTGTATCGCGTTAATAAATCAATGCGCGAGCATCGATTTGCGCGCTGTCTCCGTCCACCTGCCAACGCAACGGCGTTACGTACGTGGCTTCGTGGCGGCTTCGCACACCGGCTCATTTGTTACTGATGAAAGGAATGTGAGTCGGACTTGCGTAGCAGTTCGGCAGCGACGATAAGCGGGAACGCATAGCGTTGCCAACACGTGGATCTTAATGCGGGACCGGCTTGGCACTTGGCACGCAAAAATGACCGCGCCGTCGACGTCGTCGCGTCGTCGCGATCATGTAAATAATAAGAGCACACGCGGAACGCATTAACGCTTCGATTACCGCATCGTATGTGCGCAAACAACGCGTTTTTTCGGCGATTACGGCATCTGTACGCGACATTGCTCTCTTAACACGTGATTGCCATTGTAGTCATCCATAATCGACATCTGATTTTTGGATTCTTCAGTGATGCCCTAATAATCATCTGGTGACCAACGTAATCGAAATTTTTCAACTCTTGTAACAAATAAATGTCTAATATAAAATTTAGACTGAGGGCGACGTTTAATGTAATAAATGATGCCAGAGCCTGATCTTTGAGCTGTAATGCGGTTGGATGGACGGAATGTAAAATTTTTAATGATAAATAGGTAAATAAACGATGTATCTAAAGTAAGAAGTGCGTAATTCAACACACATAAAAATATAGTCTTATTTAATCATATTATACTATATTTTGTCACTACACGGAAAGAACGATTTTGCTGAAGTATCTAAAAGTTTAGCTAGATACAGATCTGAAAATAATTTTGCACCATCAAAATAATTATGTATATAGAACATTCAAACTGATTGCTAAAATGTCAACATTCTTTATACAGCATTATCATCATACTTCAACGATCTACTATAAATATTTTGATGGTGCAACAAAATTTAACTAAATTTTTAGATGCTTCAGCAAAACCGTTTTTTCCGTATATATGCTTATAATAATAAAAATTCTACTGTGGCGTAGAGGTACATGGTAAAACATATACAAAATTCTTTAGACGAACAAAAGGTTAAACAAACGATTTTATTATATTATTGTTTAAAAGCAGAGCGAAAAGTATAGTAGCAATTAAAATATAGCGCTGCATTTAGTGAGATTTCTCCGAAAAGAATCAGTTAGTAGTAGACTGTTCAAATCAGTAATATTATAATTGCTGGATTAACCAGAAAGCTCAATAAGAGTAAAAAAAACATGACATATGCCTCTGAATTTGAGTTATGTCAGTTTTATTCCATATATGAAGAATTTTCCTAAAAAAATATCGGTCCAAAATGTAAAAAGTTTTCGAAAATTATATTTTACAAATATGTATGATTTTACAGTAAAATCTCGTTAATTAGTAAGATTACTATTTTAATCAATATTAGACTACTGACTGTGAACAGTACTTAAGGGTTAAGAGTAAAGAAAAATGTAATATAATTTTGAATTAAATAGTTATATGAGTTTCATTCAATAGATATGGAGGTAAAAATTTAGGAAACTTTTCAAGTTATATATCTTACGAATATGTACAACTGTTACTATAGTTTTACATTTTATTTCTACTTATTATAATTAGTGAGATATAAGATGGAAGAACAAAGTGTGAGCGTTTACATTGAAGATAAGTGAAATACTAATCTTTATTTTGTCAATGCAATCTTCACTGATTCGATTCAGTTTAAAAGAATGAATTTTTCTCCAATTCGCATTCGTATTCGATTCATCGTTCTCGCATAGGGGATCGAGCGAAAAGTGAAATCCTTGATCGTAAACGAATTCGATCGTAGACAGTTTGAACGAAAACGCAGCTACAACTTGTGCAGGATCGCCGTGGCGATTAAAAATGTTGGGATAAAATTGTAGGCGACAAACGTATCGCCGAGAGAAAATATTCGTCCCGCTTCCCTTCGCTCCCCGAGTGCGTTGCCCGCTCACGCAACGTCGATCACGTCAATAACATCCCTGCGCTCTATGTCCGCTCTCGATTACACTGTTATCGCGGTTGCATTTCGTCGTTGCAGCCACGATGTTACGTCGAGGGCGGTTTCTCTCTGCCGCCGTTATCAGTCTTCCACTCAATAACACAACGCAGAGCGGAGCCGCGCGACGACGAATCGCGCGTAACACGCGGCATTATTCAGTGCCGAGTCCCGTGAAGTGTTAAAAGGCTTATCTATTGCGCGATGGCTGTTACGCACTTAACGATCACCGCGACAAAAAACCGCAGGTCGTCACAATGTCGGTGTCGATGAACGACGGGGGGGAGGACACGGATCGATGCACGGAAATACGACACGCCGGATACTCCACGGACACTTGCTGTACCTTCTCGTCTCGGTTAGACGCTATTGTTGTATGATCGATCTTTTCCTCCGCTTCCTGTACGCCGATCATTATGTTTTAATAAAATTTTCAAAATGCAAACCTCTCACCACATGTGGGGAATATGAGAGCAAAACCTACGTTCTTTAATTTTTCATAATATTGCGTCAATGCAATTTGATTTGGTATTTTATTGTATTTTATCGTTTTCAGGTGTAAACCGTAAATAAAGAAACCTGACAAGCTTCTCTAACTAAAAAATGAAAAATTTTTATTAAAAAATTTTTCAAAAATAAATATTAAAATTGCCAAAATAATTATATTAAAACTAGTTTTATAATTAGTTGAATTAAAAAAAAATCAAAAGAATTTATTTAAACTTGCATGCATGAGAACATTTTCAACTTTATCATGGAAAGTTTTGGAAAATGTTTTATTTCTATTATTAGATAATATTATAGAGGCAATCAATGTTCCGTACAATCGATTGTGCAACTTGCGTGCGTTCGCGGAAATGGCGCGTACAACGCTCGACGCGCGCCGTAATTTTTATTAAAGATTGCAAAATTCTGGACTTCTCTTCGAGCACGATGGGGCACAATAAAGGTGAGCACTTCCTCGACTTGACGGCCGTGTGAAGTACCTACGAGGCGTGTACATAAGTTGCCGCGTTGTTGCAACAGGTGCACTCAATTTGTGACCCTTCGCGACCTGCTTTTATGCGCGATACAATGTACCTATACCTTCTATGTGACACTCCGATGCTCGTCGCGTTAAGAATGCCTCGCGTATTTTTACAAAATCGCGAACAACGGACTTTATAGACAATTCTCTCTCTCTCTCTCTTTCTCTTTCCTTCTTCCAAATCTGTCTTACGTTGCTTCAAGGGTCAATCTGACATTGATAAAGCGTAAGCTTAGGCGTCGAATTGTCATATTAATACATAAAGCAGCCCCTTGGTCGATGGTGTTAAAATCCTTGCGAAGATGCGGGAAAGCAGCGGCGATGCGAAGGGCGAACGAGGGTGGCGCGTTGTACGCGAGAATAGACCGAGAGGGCGGTCGGTCGGAATACCGCATACATCACGCATATTCTTACGTTCGCAACGCGTGCCGGTAATTCCGTGATTCGACGGTGGCTGGCGGCACAGGGAGCCTACCCGCGCTCGCGTATTGTTGCCGCGTTAATTTACGAGCCAATTAATTAGCGCTGCCGCCGTGCTGAGATATTTGGTGAACGCGCATACCCATACGCCCGCGTGATACCCACGCGCACGAACGGTGAAGCTGTATTTTCGTCGAAATCTGCGTTGGCGATATTTTATATAGTAGGATAATATTGACTTCGGGATATATCGGCCAGTAACTGCGAAAGTTTCTGGGGGAAAGAAAGGGGAAGAAATATTGGAAAAAGCTCTGTCCATAAACGCTGCTCTCGTCGTCCGCTCGGATGACTTATGCCAACATCATCGCTTGGAATGAACTTTGATTAATTTTCTTTTCCTGCTGTGTGTGTCTCTTAAGTAAGGCAACAATCGAGAAAAAGATGGATTCCGACGCAGACGGACGCATTTAATCCAGACTGATTTTTTTTTTTGCAATCGGACGCATCTGAACTCCCTGCTCACTCGTTATCTTCACGCGAAAGGGTTAACGTATTTTTACGTTGCCCGACGGAAGAACTCGTAAAAAGTATTCCCGGAAAGGCGCGGTAAAAATTCTCCCGCGGAAAGAGCGCCGGGGTGCAAATGTCACTCGCGCTCGCTACGGACATTATGGATGACACTGTCAGCGGCAGAGGGTCGACACGGTAGACAGGATAACGTGGCGTCAGTGTCCGAGGGTGCAGAGTGCAAGAGACAACGAATAATTCATCCCTTGCCCTGGTCTCGCCCCGCCCAACCCCGCCACTTTTCCACCCTTCCGTCGTCTCTTTGTCTCGAAAAATGTGCTGCACATGCCGTCGCCGCCGCGGTGATATTCATCACGGCGTGTGCATCGCGTGTCACCGTATTAAAGTACAATCAGTTTGCCACGATTCGCAACGTTTTACGTCGAGGTTTAATCAACTGTCGGAAGATGCGAGTTTTCCCTCGGAAAAGCGTGGGATCAACCGATACAGCTTTGAAGTGGTTTACCGATAAAAGAAAAATAGAAGAGCAAATGCCTGGTGCATTTTCTAATTCTATTTCACTTGATCAATAAGAAGTCTTTTATCTACATTTCTTTATTCTTATTGGCCATATTTCTGGATCAATACGATAGAAAATCTTAATTCCTCGTTCCGCGGGCTAGATGTGCCGGAGCCGGACTTTTGACTGTCTAACTTTCAATGGCGGAGGTGTACGTGACTCGAATAGATTCTCAGGCGAGTACAGAACCGTACTTTTCTCTCTACCACCGAATGGATTAATTTCCGAAAATGGCGCGTCAAAGTGCGGGAGCAGATAAGCGGAAGATAGCGATAACGGTCGCGCGCCGATAACGATGGCCGACGCGTGATTATTAATCATGTGCAGGTTGCGCGTGCAACTGTCAGCGCTGGGTAGGGTCCGGAGGGTGATCTGACTAATCGTTTCACCATTACGGAATAATATACTTGCGCTCAATGGTCCTTTTGCCCTTCCTCATATTATTCGTTCTCGCGTCAGGTATAATCGACGCGCGCTCGTGCGTCATTTTGCGCGTCACTGCCCGCGCCCGCGAGAATGCCGCCTGAAAATCATTTCGTTTCGTTTGGGAAACTGCGTCGCGGCTCTTGTGCGATAAGTTACGTAAAGTGTAAATGAAAGTAGAATCGAGGTCGGAATTGAAAACATGTTTTGACTGTCGTGCGTAGCTTACAAAATAATAACATGTTCTCTGAAGCTTAACAGACGAACGTTGTAATGTACTTCTATGTGGGAATACAAAATTTTTGTTTTATTATATTTATATATAATTCGCACTCTCATATTCAATAAATTTGTATAAAAAATGTAAATATTAATTATGTTCTCATCTGATGGTATTTTTAGAGTGCAATTGAATTATATTTTCAGGAATAACGTTAAAGCAATTATATTACAATTTTTTTCGTTTAAAATATTTTTTTATATAATTTATAAATAAAATATTTTATAAATAAAATTATAAGTTTATTCCGTGGTTCTCATTTTAAATAGCTATCAATTTTTTCAGATTTTGATAGCTATAGACAGAATTTGATAACATCATGTATCGACAGAGCAGAAGTTTCTGATATAGTTTATGTTTAGTGTACTCTAGAAATTACATATAAAAATGAAGACGTTGAATATAATCACCGCTTCTCTCATTTCTCCAGATATCGAGAGAATGTCTGCACGTATTACATGCACACAGAGGAGAAAAAAAACAACAAACTTGGAAAGAATGAGAAGAGAGAAAATTCCGCCTACGGGTTTTGGTCGTTTCCGGTAATGTGAAAACGGGACGACTAAATCCTCGAGGCGGGATATTTTGCGGTAGGAGATTACAGAAGCCTTCTTGGTAAACCAACAGAATCCTAGCCCACGCGCGGCAGTCTTCGCCGGGGATGTGTATACGCGTGTCTGTATGATGCGCTCCCCTACGCGTCGCCTGCTACTAATGCGGTAATAAATATGCATCTACATGAGGCACGGGGCCATAAACTGCACTCCGTCTCGCACGTATGCCGCCGGCTCGGCTGTGAGGCGAAGGAAAGAGAAAACGAAACGTGCGAAGCAACCCGAGAGAGACTTTACGCCATTCAAAAGCCCTTTCCGAACTCGTGTCCGCATCCACCGCTCTTTCCTCATTAAAAAATATAGAAAAATATTTTTTAATTAATAAAATTAATAAGAAAAACATATATTAATTCGCAAAAGGCGCTATAAGAAAAATCTTCGCTGAAAATGAAAGAAAAAGATTGATCGATGAATTTATAGTTGAAACATGAAAACTTCGGAACGCGTCGTATACATATGTACAAGGCAGAGAAGTGGATATCACATCGACTAGATAGGTAAGATTTTTTTTTGTGATGCAACGCGTTCGTCTATAATGGCTGCAGCTTTAATATAAAAATTGCTTTCGCGTGGCATCGCGACGCGAGAGTCGGGCGGGACCTTCCCTTCCTTCAGTTCCTTCCACGCGACGGACTTTGTCGGAGCGGAGCTGCGTGCCGAGCATTTCAATCCGATTGTGAACAACTTGCAGAACGCAGCAGCGATGGGCACGTCCGAGCTTCTCTCGCAAATTACACGCGACGCGCGGTTGTTTTAAAAGATTGTCTCTTCCAGACTGACGTCTTTAATCTCGCGATGCAAGTACCCGTTCCATTTCGTCTTCTAACGCAAACGCGAGAATCCAAAATCTATATCTATATCTTCGCCTTTCTCCAACGACAAACGTCACATCTCGAAATCGCATACACGAGCGTCATCTCGCCATCTGCTTACAATTAGTAAAAGATATAGATTCTATATTCACATGAGTTTTGGCTATTTCATACTCGCTACAAAAATAATAGCTATTTAATTTTCCGATTGTCATTCTGCATATCTGAAAACGTCACGTTCACGACTCGTCGCGAAATAAATAATCTAATCTACTTTTTAATCATTGAAAGAGAATACGATGGTCTCGAGTGAACAAAACAATGTATAAAATGTCAGAAATTTTTGCGCACACAGACATTTTGTCGTGATGCAATTATCGCGACACGCGTCACGCTCGATTTCGTTAATGCCATGTTAAGCGATAAACCGTCGCGCCGCGCCGCTACGTTTCGTCCTGCTTCTTTTTGCGGTTCGTCACGACTCGCCCCGTTGCAAGTTCCAACGAGACCTCTCCATCGGCGTCGTGTGGCGAAACATAGCGCGCTGCGTCCGACAGGCGTGTAATTCACCTACCACGAAAAATCATCGCGCCGGAAAAAACGTCGCGACCGACGGAGAGTTCCAGCGAAACTGGCGAAAGAAGAGAGGAGAACAACGGGAATTCTCGCTCGATTTCACGAACATTATTAGGACGACAGGAAAATCGGTCCCGGTCGGATAAAGCCGCGGCGTCTATCTCAGGCGGAATAACCGTTGAGTCGATATTACGTTGACTCTTAAATGTACTTCGGATATGAATTCAACGATTTTGTATTTGCATATATAATTCGAACTCTTAATCGATTTATAATTCCTTTTTTCTTTTTCTGCTCGTTGCTTATATAAAGCGACTCGATTCGCAGAAGGGCGTTTAACGCGAGCGATTGCGCGTCAACGAGGAAACCTTTTTCGCATGCTTTTTTTACGTAACTATGTGGAATTTTTAATCGATAGACACTCAGATGACGTGTTTGGCAACTGGCCAAAGCGATGGTCCGATGGTGCCTGGTGCCTTCGACTCGTTTCACTGACTAGTCTTCGCGTAACACTCGGTTTCCCTAGTAGATATTGGGAGATTTATATCGGCCGGCTACCGAAATTAATCTAGCGAAAAGCTAGAAACCCCTTCCACTCTGTGGCAAAGGGTCTGGTTCCGCTGAGGTTAATATAAGTTGCGGCCTCCCACCATGGAAAAACGAGCACCTGCGACTACGTGAAATTCCGTCGGGATGGAATTGGATCTAGATACGAGTGCATATCCGGGCCACCGTATATACGCCACCGTTTAGTGCCCCTCTCGATATATATTTAATTCCACGGTAATCAGCAACGAAAGTTGCACGAAATGAACAAGGAGAATACGAATATCCATTTATATAGGCGTTTTTCGCATTGAGACAATTAAAACGTTCATTTATCTGTCCGCGTTTTATATGTAAAATAATTTTTGCAATTATAATTCTCTCGTTTCGTATTAGTATTACTGTCTCGAATTTACAATTTTTGCTACATCAGAAAATAATACAACTAATGCGCAATTTTTTAACTTACAATTGGATAAAGAATTCGGGCGTATATAGTACACAATAGGTGAGGCTGATGAGATGCAATTCTCTTTTCTTTTTTAATTTATTTATGTATATTATAAGCGCGCAAACTTATCTTCAAATATGCAATAGAATAGATATTAATTAATATTAAACCTAACTTTTCAAGTAAGATCTTCAAAAGAAACATGTTCTTACCTATTTTTGCTCGAAGCTTACTTTCCCGTATAACGGTCCTCGTAACGGTACGGAACAAATTTTATTCTCGTCTCGATCATTGTACCCGTTAAAATTCGTTTGATATCCCACATAAAACGCTACATTCGAGGAAGAAAGTATCAGTAAGTTTCGATACGATCTAATTTGTCTGAATACCCGTAATTTATCCGAATAGCCTGTCAGGCGGATTGCACTCTGTTCTAGATAAGAGAATACTTTCGTTGCATTTTTCAAAGAATCGTGCATGCAAAATGAAAGGGACTCTCGCTTCATACGACCATATGTGTTATTCGTAAAAAATTCAGTGCGCGTTGAAAGCACTAAAATCCATACCGATCTCTAAACAGGTTCTAACCTTAATCCACTACTATTGCCATGTCTCGAATCGTTGCCTCGAGGGATATGGTAAAGATATTATTTTTGTTCGTAATATCTGGTGATTCGCGAAGTCAATCGCAAATTGACCAGCGATATATCTATATATATAAGTACCGGACGTCTGTCTGTCTGTCTGTCTGTCTGTCTGTCTGTCTGTCTGTCTGTCTGCCTGCCTGACCGCAAACTACTCATTCGTTAGTGGACCGAATTTTTATCAAGAGTACATGAAATAGGGGTAGAATTTCCCGGGGAGTGCCATAAAGTGTACAGTTTTTTGTTACCGATTTTCTGGAAACCGATTTTTCTAATTTTTCTAATTTTTCGGGAAATAATCGACCGAATTTAAAAGAATTATATATGAAACAGAGGTAGAATTTTTCGGGGAGTGCTATAAAATGTATTATAATATTTTTTGTTACCGATCTTTTTGGAAACCGGCTACAAAATTTTTCCAATTTCTCGGGAAATAATTGAATCTTAAAGAATTACATATATGAAATAAAGGTAGAATTTCTCCGGGATTGCTATAAAGTGTACAATTTTTTGTTACCGATTTTTTTGGGAACCAGTTACACATTTTTTCCAATTTTTAGGGAATTAATTGACCAAATCTTAAAAAATTATATATGAAATAGGAGTCGTGTCAAAATTTTTTTAATTTTTGGAGGATAAGTTTAATTTTTTATTAATGGATAATTTTTCATTAAGAATTAATTTTCTTGAAACCGGTGCCAACATTTTTTTCATTTTTTGATGATTTCGAAAAGAGAAAATAAAATAGAAGAAAATGAAAGAGTTAATAATGGCGGGTCAACGGAGGGTGAAAACGCGCGAGGCGTGAGCAAAAATAAAATTTGAAGACTTTAATATAAAGGATTACATTTTTGAAATATTTGACAATATGCTAATCTGCATCTATAATATTATCTATTATTTTTTAAAAAAGAATTTGAAGATGTAGGTTAGAGTTTGAGGAGAAAGAATATCAAAGGTGCTTCTAATTAATGAGTGAGTTTGAGGAGAGGGGAATAGATTTTGAGCCCGCGTGAAGCTTTATATATATATATATATATATATATATATATATATATATATATATATATATATATATATATATATATATTAAATATATATCGAAAGAGATCGAGATATATGTATATATTATCGATCTCTTTCTCTCCTCTCTCGCTTCCCTTACTTACAATATTTCATGCCGCTGCGTCGTAACGACCACCTTTGACCCTGTGTCCAATATCCGTGGACCGGTGAAACGGCGGTGACAAAAGAAAAAAAGAGGAAAAAAGGAGCAAAAAGGCACGTCTGAGCTTGACGGCTTTCTCGCACGGTTGATTGAGCCGGATGACCAGGACGATTTAATGGACGACACGAAAATTATCGTCGCCTTTCCCGGCCGCGTGGCTCATTGTTGCCAGAAGGCTGAATTTATCGGGCAGATCGAATCGGCCGGTCGGTCGGAATAGCTGCATCAAGGTAGATAGATGGTTGTACTCTCGTACGTAGCGGAGAGACTTCGATTTTCGATACGCTTGACGCTCGCCCGCTTGCTCACATTCGCGAGCCAACAAATATTTTTCGATTCTGTTATAATCGACTTACGCTTAACGTCGTTCTGCTCCGAACAAAGCTTTATAAAACAGGTCGTTACACGTGTTTATTGCAAATGTAAATGTTTTCACTCGGTTACGGACTTCATTATTAAATTCTTCGTTGCGGGATGAGAATCATCGTGGAATTTCACGTGGAATTACAAACGAAATTGTGAAATTTGCGTCGCGCGCATTGCGTTAGCGAGATGCGTTTCGGTGTCCACCGCGACGAGATTCACGAACACATTAGAACCATCCTACCTATTTTCTTTTTTTTTGTTTTTTTTTTTCGGGTGAAGAGCTGTAAGTCCGACCGGGTCGGTATTCGGATTTGGAACTTTGCTAGGAACAAATATTCCGCGTCCGCACGATAGCTTTGTAACGCGAGTGATTTTCGGTAGGTATTCGAGAACATTGTATTTGCCCCTTTTAGCCGCCTGCGGCCCTACGAGCCCAGCGAGCCCTGCAAGCTCCACAAGCTTCGCCCCGACACACCGACGTACGTTCTCTCACAAAGCTGCAGCAGTATGCAAATGGCGTTCGCCGTTGTGCGAAACGTACGACAACGCGCGCACATATCGCTCGTGAATCACATTTAGGTGGTCCAATAATCGAAACGATACTTCATTACGGAATAAGAATCAATTAACGGTGTATCGCGAATAAACTGGCGTGGGAAAATTTTTGGCCGTGCCGTACAAACAGTCACCCATCGATTCCTCTTTCAAATAGGTAATTAAATCAGTTATATGTTTCGGAGAACATTCCCAGTTCGAAAAAAAATCTATATTTTTTAGGCAATACTAAAAATGTATTTGATAACATTATTTCGACTTCATAAAAACGTTCCATTCCAACCATCACTCCATTCCATTATTGTTTCTATATTAATAGCTGTAATAGAATCCCCTTTATACATAAACGTGAGTTTATATAAAAAGCTCAACTACATAAAAAAAAAAAGTTACTAGAGCGAAACATTTTTTACATTTTTAGAATAAAGTTTTTTCTAAAATAAATTCTGTCAATTATATCTATGCAGGAAAATGTGTTACTGTAAAAAAACAATATTTAGTATGAAATTTTGAATATTCTCCAATGGAAAAAGAAACCGCGATGAATAATTCTACGGTACTTCGTTTGTTAATCTAATAAAGGGTCTTGTGCGAGTGAGCTCGTTTATTCGACGCGACGAGTGAAAGCCACCGAAAATTCTAATTACTAGTCGAGTAAATTCAAAAATGTTGGGGAGAGAGAGAGAGAGAGAGAGAGAGAGAGAGAGAGAGAGAGAGAGGGAGGAAGGGGGAGGAAGGGAGGAGGCGAAACCGTGCCTAATCTAGAGCGAGAGTGTTAAAACCGAGACCATTCCCGTGGAAGCTCACGAAGTGCAAACAGAGATCGGTTGCGTCGGAATAGCTAACCGATCTTTACGAACGACGAAAAATACCGAAAGCAAGAGGAAGAGCGCGAGAAGATAATGAAAAGAAAAAGGAAAAGGGGAAGGAAAGCCGGATCGTGTCTTGCTACCGAAAAGCTTCGTGAAACTGCTCGTAAAAATTGACTGTTTTGTTGTGTACTGCCAGAATTTACGTACTTGCGCGATGTTCTTTTACGAGCATAAAATTTTACGGCATGCAACACATGCGACACATTAGATTTCAGACACAGCGAAAACTGGGAAATTTGATTTTCTACGATACTTTGATTGAAAATTGAGTTTTGCTGAAAGCGGATGCTAATAAACACGGTGTTCTTTCTAGTATAGCCCAACTAAACTTTGAAAATTGTCTGTCTTTCAACAAAAATATTAGTGGAATCGTATCAGCATGACGTTTCCTCAAGTACCTGCTTGTGGTGCTAGCAATACCTATATCGGAAAATGGCACATTTCTATATTTCACAATCAGTGCTTCAAACGAAGAAAATGTGAGGATGAAGGCCGGGTCGGGATCGAACCCAGGATCCTTCAGTTGTTAATCTTCCACGCTAGCGCGGAGCCATGCATCACCCCATTCCTCAAGTACTTGTATAAGGTATAAGTACTCAAAAAATTATCCATAATGGAAATGGTTATTTTCATCTGGAGAGTTTAAAAAATGTAAAGCATCGAGTGGGCCGTATTGAGCTAATTATCTCAAGATGCAGCGCGCTAATTTGGCTTCGCGATTCTAACGTAGCAATTTCCGCGAAATTACGCCATTGTGACGTTCGCTTCTTTTTTTCCTTTTCCATTTTTCCTTCTTCCTTCAACATGTCGCGGTGAAATACGACGCTCCGGTCGAGGGCCCGACCAGCCGAAAGGAAAAAAGTACCGTGTAAAGAGTCTTTGTGGATGACGTAATAAAATCTTCCTGTCTCCTCGAGTATAATGAGCGGCGTTCCGGCTACGGGGATAAGAAAGGACGAGAGACGGGGATGACACGGCCGGGAATTAGATTTAGCCCCGCGCGCTTGCTCCTCCCGGTGGGAGATAAAGGGCCGACAAGGGCGGGGGGAGAGAGAGAGAGAGGGGTTTTATCTCTTCGCGTGATTAAGCCGCGAGGTAGTATATCATCGATTATATTCTCGTTAGACTAAGTAGTCTAACGGCGACGGGCGTACCCCTGCGCCGGTACGCAGGGACGCAGACGGAAGCTAAGCGGAGATTCGCATTTTCCCGTGCGTGCTCACGCGGAAAGATACGCGTCTTTTCTTCGTTTTCGCACTCCCCCTATGTGCGGGCCACATCATATTTCGATTTACGGTGTAATACGGCCGCAGCTAATCGATAATTGAGATAACGACGGTGTTTATTTAGTCGTTTATTACGACGATCCGCTTTTCCCTCGGTCCTCATCTTCGAAGGAAGAGATCATTTGTGCGGTCTTCCGGTACGAACAACTAATGATATCAGATGGCTCATTGACTTTAAACCGTGCTAAAATACGACTGAACGTTTTACGTTTGAACCAATTTCAGGTATTTAATAATTTTATAGCGGTATCGCGTGGATTTTTATTGCGGAATCAGTTTCGAGCTGAAAATGTTTTTTCCTTTTAACACACACGGTGATCAAATCCATCACGTTGATGAATTTTTTTTACGCACGTTATAGACCCGTCGAGATTGATTAAATTTTACACGTATAATAAGATATAGCCGATGATAGAGTTTGAGGGAAATCAAAGAGAGTTGCGTGAAACGATGGAACCCTTCGAGATTTAAGCACTTTGCGTCTCCCCTAATGCATATGATACCTACGGAACCCATAGCTCAGCGTTTTTACTGCTATAGTATTACTTATTTGAAACTGAAGAGTTCTTCAACGCGTGTTCTTCAGCGGTGAGTAAGCCTGTCGGACGGTGTGAGTCAGCTTGTCATATCGACTTTGAATCATGCGACTTTGAAAAATATTTTGAGAAAAAAATTATAAATGGCTTCAACCAACGTATCGACTTCTTATTCGTAAGTTCGCGCGTTTAATCCTATTTCTATTGATCACCAAAACATATCTATCTGAGATTTAAAGAGGATATAAGGCCGAAGTAAGAAAGGCTTCCATTCTTCTTGCAGCGAGTATTTCAGTTTCTCGCAAAGAGCTCGACGTAAAGAAAGTTTTTCATCTATACGCGGAATATGTTTTCGCTCGCGACATAACTGGTTATCCGGTCTCGTAGGAAGCAGGAAGACGAAGTTGCATCGAGACAAGTTTCCCAACTGGATTATTCGCGAGCCGGATTAAACGGCAAAGCCTATTGTATGACGGATTTACCAAACTCGAAGATAAAGTGGTAGAACCACCTGCGGAAAGTAAGAAGAACAGGGGAAAGAGCGAAACGTTCACCGAATACGCGCCGCGATTGAGAATTACTTCTTCATTCATTCCCAAAATTTCGCTAACAATAAGTAGAAACGCAACTTACAAGTTAGAAAGAAATGTGACATAAAATAGCAGCTATTAATGCTTTACGACAAGTCACAAAGTTATATTTATTTGTTTTAATTATTGTATTAATTTATACATTTACATTATTTTATTAATCACAAAGTTAAACACATTTTAAATATGATACCACAATAAATGGTATTCTATACAATCAATTTCTACAAAATTTATGTTATATTGAAAAAGCTGTATTTTTACTATTTTCCTATAGTCATAAAAAACTCGTATTAATGTCGGGAAAAAAATAGGTAAACATCTCGTTTAGGGGACCCACCTCCGATGACCTTGACCTTAACATATGTTGTCAAGGTCACTCTCCTGAGTGACCTTCAAAAGGTTTTAATCGGGGGTCGCTTTTTATTAAAAAGTTATTAACAAAAAAAAGCTTGGCGACCTCACCGATTTCAATGACCTTGATATATGTTGTCAAGGTCATAACCCGAGTGACCTTCAGAAGGTTTTAGCCGTCGCTTGCTATTCGTTAAAAAGTTATTAACAAAAAAGTTTGGAAAATATAGCATATATAGGTGTATATATAGGTGTATATAAGTGTATATATAGGTTAGTTGACGCGCTTTAAACACTTAAATACTTTTAAAGCGCGTCACTAACCTACATAGGTACGATTTACTGCTTTAAATGTTGTGTTTTAGTAAAACAGCGACTTTTTTGCAAAATAAAGTATTCTTTGCTTTAACAAAAAAACTTCAATTTATCAACAATTTACTGCTTTAAATGTTGTGTTTTGGTAAAACAGCGACTTTCTCGCGAAATAAAGTATTCTCTGCTTTAAAGAAAAACGTAATATTAGTCGTTTATGCCTCTCATCAGTACTTAAAATAACTGCTATATTTTCGAAACTTTTTTTGTTAATAACTTTTTAATCAAAAGCGACCCCCGACTAAAACCTTCTGAAGGTCACTCAGGAGGGTGACCTTGACAACATGTCAAGATCAAGGCCATCGAAGGTGGGTCTCCTAAACGGGATGTTTACAAAAAAATATTCATTTCTTTCGAAGATATGATCTTTTTGAAAAGACTAGGTACATTCTTTAATCAACGTTCTGTCAGAATATAACAGAATTCAGAGGACACTTTCGTCTCAAGACTCAAGATAAATCGGGTGACGAGAACAGAGCGAGAGTCTGCGAGAGTACTCGATGAAAAAGCAGACGAGAAGTGAAGAGAGGTAAAGAGTTCGCGCGCGCGCTTCATATAAATTCTCCTTCTGTGTTACTTTTTTTGTCGTCGAGTGGATGTCAAATGCGAAAGGAATGGCGATAAACTTCGCAAACAGATCGTAATGCACGATTGTTTGTAATATATCTCGAAGTAGCGGCGCCAAATCAATAAACATAGTACGCCAGAAAATTGATGTCTATCGTAACGTTTACATCACATACCGCAATTTTGCGTGCTCGTCAAAGCAGTCGAGAGAGTGACAGATTCATCAAGCGCAATTAATTATTCATCACGCTCGTTAGATAACGAGATCATCGATATCAATCTCGTTGCGGTATTATCAGCATAATTACCATAAACCGGAGACAATGTCGACTGTCGCTTGTTATCAAAATCGTATTCTCTTTGTAGCAATTTATCTGAAATTTTTCCGGTATTGCGCGATAGTGCGTGACTAACACGCATCGCGGAATATTTACGACACGCTATAAAAATGTCTGCGTCCGACGAATTTACTCTACTGGCCTGCGAACTTTCTACCGAGTCGTAAGCTTTAGGCAGCGACTTTATCCGTTTATGCCTTCACCCTTTTATCGCTGACAGTTGGACTGTAAAAAAAAGAAGCGCGAAACTCCAGATATGCTGCGCAATTATATGATCTCTTTTGATAGTTTTCTCTTTTTTTCCATCTTTGTAGTAAAATATGAATTTTGTTTAATCGTCGTGACAAATCGTCACCGCGTTTTGACCAAAGATTCTGGTCATTCTAAAATTAATATAATTTTAGATGCTTATAATATAAGAATCTTAATTAACCCTATTCGCTCCAACCATGCCTTTCGTGTCCCACGAATTTCTAATAGTCGTTCCGGAAAACAAATGATCGTGGGAGAATCCCCTCCACGCCGGAAAAAAGTTATTGTGGCTGGGAACCTCAGGTAAAAATTTCAAAGTCCTAGCTCATTTACTCTCGAAACGGCGAACAATCAAAATCTCGGAGGGACACGAAAGTGCATGGTTGGAGAATTACGTCAGTGTTGTGTGAAAAGTAAATGAGCATTTTTTTCCGATAAAAATGTATTTTTGTGTATAATTTAAGCGTATTTAAAATATTTTTGTCGTTAAAAAAAAATTTAACATTCCACAGAGGTCTATTATGGCTCAGAGGCAGGTGAAAGAGGTGGGGAGGATCTACAATTATAAAAAAAATTAATTTTTTTACATAAAAAATATCTGTCACACTTCAAATTCGCCTTTTCTTATTCAGAAATTATTTTTCTAGCATTCTTTAAGTCCTTAAAGTCCTTCTGTACCATTTAAAAATTACCAAATTTGCGGCGACGAAATTAAGTATTCCTATTTAATTAATAATTATCTCATATTTTTTTCTCATTTGCACTACTTTTAACTTTAATTTGCGTTTCGGTTCATTAAGCTTCGTCAATTTGTTCGTGAGTTATGATTTTTTAAGTAAAACGAGTCGTAACGCGTGTTTGTCAACATATAATTGTTGTAAATATTTAAATAAATGATTTTCAAATTTTCTTTACATTGATTTTTAGTCGAAGGTACAAAGATATTATAATAATTTTTGGAGAATTTTTCAAAGCTATTAACATTTTGAAAAACACGTAAGACTCGAAAGTGCATGGTTGGAGGAATAAAAGGGCGGAAAAAACGTTGGAGTGAATAGGGTAAAATAATTAAATTTATTGTGAAAAATATTACCTCAGCCAGAGTTTGAACCTGGAACCTCCCTCATTCCGTGACAGGTGTCGTACCAATTCGACCACTGAAGCATGTGGTAATATTTATCTCAATAACATGTATTAAGATGACAAACAATAATAAGATGGAAAACACCTATTTTCAGTCAAAGGTGTATATTCAAACCAAATAAGTAACATTTACTTCGCCAGTCAATAATTAACCCAATTATATACGATTATTATCAATTAAATTCTTAATTGGGTTAATTATTGACTGGCGAAGTACCTAAATGTTACTTATTCGGTTTGAATATACACCTTTGACTAAAAGTAGGTGTTTTCCATCTTATTATTGTTTGTCATCTTAATACATGTTATTGCGATAAATATTACCACATGCCTCAGTGGTCGAATTGGTACGATACCTGTCACGGAATGAGGGAGGTTCCAATTTAATTATTTAATTAAGATGCTTATATTATAAG
Source organism: Temnothorax americanus (assembly GCF_048541705.1). Lineage (NCBI taxonomy): Eukaryota > Metazoa > Arthropoda > Insecta > Hymenoptera > Formicidae > Temnothorax > Temnothorax americanus. The sequence goes on from NW_027509816.1 coordinate 331,327, forward strand.
CATCTAAAATTACATCAATTTTAGAATAACCAGAATCCTTGGTCGAAACGCGGTGACAATTTGTCACGACGATTATAATCGTTGCCACGCTTATAATCATTGCCAGTACAGTCAATTAAATTCTTAATTGGGTTTATTTTACTGATTTATCGAACGGCTAACCGATAAAATTATCGATAATTACAAACATTCAGAGTAATAACAAAGGGACTAAATATTACATTCTATCGTGGTTATTACATACGGCATTGTGCATGAATAGAAATTTGTACAGTCCACTGGTAGCACCCTGGTAAATTGGTAAATAGCTCGAAATGGAAATTCTGACCTATAATCGCACTTATTAAATATATACTAAAACGTAGATGTGCGTATGTTAAAACGTGGACGCATAAATTTATTAGAAGTAAATTTAAACGACGAAATTTAACTCGGCGAATCTGCTGGAATTTTTTCCGAAAGTCGAATTAAGTTATCTTGCAAACCGTTATAATCACGTATGTGTGTGTGTGGCCGCCCGGTACTTTTAATAACATTTTTCCCGGAATATGGGGTCGGTATACCCGCCACTCCCCTCCACAACCGCTTCCTCACTTTTTACATATTTTCCCAACGGTTCTGGAATTTTTATGAAAGTAAGTCGTATAGGTCCTTTATATGTATATATACGGCCGCACACGATAAATTGTTATATTAATTATGAGGTATATCGACCCGCGCCAATTCTTTGTCCAAACACGAATAATTGGATGTTTCGTATGATCAGTAACTTTGTCTCGCTGTTGCCTTTTGCAGCCTTGTTACAATGATATTTTCACTGCGATATAAAACAAAATAATAATTTTTCAATTAATTTATCATTGATATACTATCGTAGATATAGGAAATATATATCGTTTAACATATGCACGACGTGGCAAGCTCAATTGACATCGATGATTCCAGTGAGTACCTGCTGTCGCAAGTTCGCGTGTGAATTGAGTCCGTAGGCTGATTACGCGTCGATTATGCTAATCTCGCTCGCTAATCTCTCTTGCATGAAATCGCATGTCGCACGCATTGTCGCAAGAATACAATTATTTCCATCCCCGCTCCATGTTTCTCAATAGCGATTTGTTAATGCACGGTTGCTTCGAGATTCTTCATCGCATCGACCGGAGGGCGGAGGGATGAATATAAATTGAAGGAGGGGGAAAAAAGATAGAGCGAGCGGCCGGAAACTTGGTGATTCTCAATTTTCCATAGCTTATAGAGAGTAGCGGCCAAAGACACCTGGGTACCTTCGGTAAACGGTGAAAACTTTCCCGAACTTTCGCTCGAGAACAATCGAGATGCATAATATTCACGTTAGTGAATATACGGATAGAACGTTCCCAAGATGCACGGAGAGAAGGCGGAGGATGTAAACTCGGAAAATCGTGTGGAATTTATCGAGCAAGATTTCACGTTATTCGCCATGAGCAACGCTGGAAATGAAAAAGAAGGACACTTCGATACCAAATCCGTTATACGTCGTGACGAAGCAATTCTGCGCGTACATTTTATCGAGGTGATTCGTTATATGCACCGTGTTTTCCGCGTTGCGGCGCTGGCGCTGGCGCTGCGTCAAAGTAAGCGCTATACCCGTCCAAGAAGTATGCAACAACTACTTGACACATTGTATCCCGTCTCCTGGGTCTTAACGTCAAACAAGTTCGTCCTGATTTTGGCTCCCTAAAGTGCTAACAGAAAGAGAGAGAGAGAGAGAGAGAGAGAGAGAGGGAGAGAGAGAGAGAGAGAGGGGGGGAGTAAACCCTCGGTACTTTGGCGAGCTCCGTGCGAGACTTACAACTTACAACGGACATTCTTCGTGTTTACGCTCTGCGTTCGCCTCCTTGTGTTTCCTCGATCTCGCCGGATCTTGCCTCGCGTTTTAGCACACCTACCTTCCGTTTCTATCATCTCTTGCCGCGCACCATTACGCTTTATATTGACGTTATGTCACTGAGCGCGGTTTACGTGTGAGGCGCCGTGTGAGTCTCGTGACGCTATTTTTCCCCGAAACGCGTATCCCGCGGCTTCCATTCCGACGCGGGAGAAACACGTCAACGGCGAAATAACGGCGTAGAGGCGTCCTAGGCGACGCTGGCGCGACCGTAACTCACGATTCCGCGAGGATTCGCGCATTGGAGCCGGTGAGATCCCTTCGTAATACCCTGGAGGATCGAAGGCGAGAAGAAAATATATGTGTAAACCATATGTGGGACAGTCGGGGCACGCAGTGTCAGAGGATTTGAACGCTAGCCTCGTATGTTATTTTGGGTTCTTTCTTCTCCTCGTTCCTGTTCTCTATCTTTCCTGGGCCTTCTTTTTGTTCGATTTCGTCTCCAGATGCTCCGAGCTTCTCGTCTTCCGCAATAAACATGGTCGGTCAATACTCAAGCGAAATAAGGTACAATAATCAAGATGAGGAATCAAGGAAAATGTAATTCTATGATACGCGAAGAGCAAAAAAGTATCGTGTTGTCCCATTGTGTAAAAATACACAGGTATACCTCCCAGCGTGGTATTTATCTTGATATAACAAGTAACACGTTATATCGGATTACATCGATAAAATGTGCCTAGAGTTCTGTCGTTGCGACATATATACTGAACATTGTTATAGCAATTGATACAAAGAACATTTTGCAAATTTTTTTCTCTTTCTCTTAATTCGTACGTTATATATACAGGGTGTTTTGTTTTAATCGCCCCATGCAAATATCTCGAAAAATATAAAAAATACGGAAAAACGTTTCGGACAAAAGTTGTTTGGTTCGAAGGGGACATAAGATGGTGTCATTGGTTTGACCATATGGTTTAAAGCTCACGTGAACGACACCTTTAATTTCTTAAATGAAAACCCCTATTTTTTAATGCATATTCTTGTAGCTAATCTCGAGAGCTTTTCAAAACACTATAATAAAGTATTTTTTCGTTAAAAACTTTTGGAATTATGAGGCTTGAAAGTTCTAGTATTTTGACATAAAATACAAAATATCTTGTAAAACATTAAGTTTTCGGTAATGTTACCTTAATACTTTTATGCACAGAATAATGAGACGAATCAATTAATATGAAAAAAAGGCATAGTTCCTTTAAGAAAAAATATGTAATTTGCAACACGCATCTGCATACTTTAAAAAAAAAAGCAACTGTCTTTTTCTATAGCAACTATATCTTTCATATTTTTTGAGATATTTGCCTGGGGCGATTAAAACGAAACACCCTTTATATATTTTTTTTTGCAAGATTGTCTCTTTCTTTTTCTTTCAAGGAAAGAAGACTTTCATTAATTACTTTAATCATCATCTTATCCTTAGCGTAAGAAAGTGGACGTAACGATGAGCGGCAAATCGGAACAGAACTTATTTGTTAGATTTGTTTCGGAATTCGAGGTGAGAGCGGGCCTTGATGACTGATTAAGAATGCTTGCAGGTGTTCGTCGGCCCATAAAGACTACAACGAGCATCGGAAAATTAATCTCACACACCATGCGCGTGGGTGATAGGGAAGGAAGCTCGACACAATTACGAGGGTCAGACTCGAGAGGTCCCATAGGGGACGATCGGACGAATATGTCACGACTCACGATCGAGTCCGCCTGCAAATTGTTTCCCGCCAATTGAATCTTCTTCCTTATCCTGGCAATCCGAGAACAGAAAGCTTCCGTAAAATTGTAACAGATACTTTACGGCTAACTTGATGGAGAAGAAAAATCTGTCCTGTCGAAAGTGAGCGTGTCAATCAGCGCGGCGCGACAGTAAATTACATTTCCGATCGAACTGAAGATGTTGATTATTTAAGTTTGACAGAAGATAAATTTTAATATTTTGAAATATTTTAAACACAAGTTAAATCCCATTTATTTAAATAAAATACCGACATATATAACATCGATTATTCCAGCATCAACTTGTTATTTTGCCTTAAAAAAAAACAAAATAAATATCTAACGAGGTAACGAGTCGGAATAAAATCAACGAGGCAACACGTTTTAAATTTAATCTACGTTTATTTGTTTATTAAGTATCGATAAACCTGTCAGCGAGTATAGGTACCAAAACGCGAAGAGGACGAGACGTAACCCATATGTTTGATATTCGGCCGTTTTGCTACATTTATAGGCGACAAGCCTTGTCGCCAAGGAAACGAGGTGCGCAAGTGGCATCATGGCAGATGGTTCTAACGACAGCTCGAGTTACTAAAGGGTTTGGCTTTAGCATCGCCGACCTTTCGCCCCGTCCGCGTCGCATCATTGTACGCGGTTTTCTAAACGATAAAGTAGCAAAACTAATCGCTTCTACGCGACTATACCATACTTGGTGTGGAAACGAGATAATGCACTGATGTGCCGTATGATGCAGCAACGTGCCGAATAACGGAGTGCAATATATAACGTCCCAGAACCGTGAGAGAGCACATAGCATTATTATTCGTGATATCCAAAGTCTGTTTTTACCAATGAAAGTGGCATTAATATATAGCTCTCGATTTATAATTTATTGAGAATCAAGAGTTTTTAGAATTAAGAAGTGTGAATCTCTCATGGGACCATAATTCGTTAGAAATTTCGTTAAAGTCTAATCCTAATTGATCTTATGAGTAAAATGTTAAAATGTAGGAAATTTGAGATTAATGATCTAAGACTCTCTCGGCGAAAATGTTTGACTATAATATTTAACATTACTTTCAGACGCTAATCTATAACATGTATATTCACCGTCAATTCTGAAATAGTATAACATCTAAAATGTATCCGTTAGTAGTGAATAACTATCGTTTATATTTTCAGAATCGAGAGACTAAAGTAACAGGATATACGTCATATACTTTCAGACAGTCACATGTGCCATCTGAGATTATTCATGACCGACGTGCTTAAACGACGCTGGATTTTGCTCTTGCTTTTAACGTGATTGCGCCTCGCTTTTGTAAAAACAAGTATTCCTATATCTCAAAACTTTGGCAATAGCCGGCGCGTATACGGCGAAATTCACCGGCCGTGTGGATTCCCACACACCTTTATATGTGAGCATCGAGAACGCATTGTCCGCGAACGGGGCTCGGCGTTCAGACCGAACTTTCGACCCGAAACTACTATAATTTAGAACCGCGGAGCAGTTTACCGGCACGCGGACTTCCCGCCGCCATCAGTATGTAGCGAAAAATCGATCGCGCTCTTCTGACAGCACGCGCCACACGCTCTGTAATTCAATAACGGACTTGCGGGATAATCGCTGGTTAAAATGGCGCAACGGGAATTTTCATCGAGTAACAAATTAACGCACTTAATCATCTTTGGCTTCAATTTCTCTTCCTTTAATATACTGCACTCATATATTCATCAATAAGGTAATAAGTCAGCCGAAGCCTAGGTCATAGCAAGATTGAATGGTGGCAGGTAAATCGTTTGACACAAGAGCGACAAGCGACGAGGAAGCGCAAGATAGTGAGTGAGTGAGAGGGACAGAGAAAGAAAGAGAGAGAGAGAGAGAGAGGGGGGGAGAGAGAGAGAGAGGAGAGAGGAAGAGAGAAAGTGGTGGCCATTAACGCTCCTTGTAATTTGACATTAGCTGTCTTCCATCAGCGACGCTAGCTTAATTACATTCCACAATGCTGGCCGCTTATTGTATTCTTGGACGGAGTTATGTTTCCAACAACGTCACCGACACCACGACGCGACAATGACGCGCGTGTGGAGTGTGGACCCAAGATAGATATAGCGTCCAAACGGGAAAATCTAAACGAATTACTTGGCAGAGCTAAAGACGGCAGAGCTAAAGACGCGTGTATATATCTACAACTCTTTAGTTAGCTACAAGTTAAAGTTAGTGTCCTTAAGAAACCCAGTACGTCACTACGAATTAGTTTGTACCTCTAAGAATAGCAAACAGATTCTCATCTCGTTTTAGATTAGATTGCGTAACAAATGAATACATATCGCAAAACTACGTGACTTTTTTCTGATAACCGCACCATTCCTAAATATAATAAATCATAATGATCACATGATGTAGGATGTAGCGTTTTTATCATAAATGTATTGTTCCATTGTATCAATATAAATGGTTCTAATTTCGATAGTTCAAAGCGCACGATTCGCCTGCGAGAAAAGTACCTATGGAATTGAGTAAAACTGATACGCAGAGCGATTTTTCTTTCCTTATTTGTGATATTCAATCCTGACATTCCTGACATAATAAACGACAGTATAAAAGAAAGAAATATCGATCGGTGTGAAAATATTCAATTTCCTTCAACATGTAGGATACCATAATTTAGTTTCGTAAGTTTGATTAAAAAAATGTCACGAAAGCCTTAGTCGTCGCGCGCGCTTCGCCAAATTGCCTGATAGCGTAAAAAAAAAGGAAGATAGGGCTAGAAAAATGACAAGTGGAAAAAGAGAGAGAGAGAGAGAGAGAGAGAGAGAGAGAGAGAGAGAGAGAGATGAATAGATAGGATCGGCAGTGTCGTCGATCTAATTTTATCCGTGTCACGGTGGACCGAACCCGAAGAGGGAGGACTCTCTTTCTCTCTCTTTCCTATACCTATAAAAGGGAAAACCGAGCTTTTGCGCGATCTGCCCACAGCGGGATGGAAAAAGCTGCTCATCGAAGCTTGCGACGACGACGGAAAACAGAAGCGATCGACGTCATCCGAGGCTCGTTAGGCCTCTGGAAAGCTTTGATCGCTCGACCGAACGCCATCTCTCATCGAAGAGAGACAAAGAGATATTCCGCGCGTATGTAACATTGTCGTCGGTGTATCTGCGCGAGCGTATCAAACGCGAAATTTCGAATATATATATGGAATGAAAATTCTTTAAATATAACCTCTCCGTATAAAGATCACTTCGTTATGCTTAATTCGATTTATTTTTTCAGATTTTTTTATGAAGAATCGTAGAAGAACTGTGAAAATGGTTGAGTCTACGTGAAAAGAAATATTTACGGTTTCGCGATCAACGCCTTTGAATATCTCATTTGCACGACTCTTGTCATGCCTTATCGTTCTCTCTTATCAACTCTGACGAATTCACGGGTCGACGCTTCGTAGATTTGGAGATAAAGCGAAACATGAGTGATAACTAATGACTGAAAGTAAACGTCGCGATCCCGTCCTGCAATAAATTGCTTGTTCCACGTGCGGCTCTTTTTGCCGTTGTGGTCGAGAACGGTGGAAACGACGGATCATTTTCCGTGACTGCGCTTTTTGTGACGTTCGGATGATTAGAACTAGAGATAGGAGGAGTTTGAGGACGGATGCGATGGACGCAAAGATGTTCCTCGCGTAGTCGATCAAAAAACTTTCACGAGTTACGAATAAAAACGAACAGTATACAGAAATTCACGGTGTGAGTAATCGGAGACTGCATTCGCGACAGATTTCCGCAGAAATGTCAATGGTCTCAAGATATTATTTACTTACATATATGATTGAATCGATTGTTTCAGAAAAGACGTCAAGTTAAACTTTATACATATATATTCTTTATAAAAGCTAAAGGAAAGTTGTAGCTATTATTTGTTACTATATCCTTTCTCCTTTTTACAACGCAATGGAAGAATGAAAAATTCGAAGCTAAATAGAAATCCTGTCTTTTAGCGTAATTAACATAATTTAAAATCTTTTTGCGTGTATAATAAGCTATAAAGCTATTCTAATGTTTTTAATTTTGATAATAGAGGAAATTCGGATAAGGTGAAATACTCTTATCAATAGAACCACCACGTTATCTACAGAATATTAATTTAGCGGACAGCAGTAGAATTAGAATAAGCTGCCGGTCCCATAACATAACGTACAAAGCGGCAGCGTGACACAACGTGTCGTTAAATAACAAATTAAAATTGAAAATTTGGCATATACCGCATACCTACATAAACTTTTATTTCGCAGTTAATCTATCTTAACAGATTCTTAATTGCTTTTTGTTGCATGTAAAACTAAGATAGAAGTTTATACTCCGTTCAACGAGAGATTGAGAGTGGTTCTGCGCATAGGCGGGCAAAGAGGGGAGAGCGTAGCGCGCTCGTATACGACACGGCAGTGTGGAGGGGGGCTTTCTAGGCCTTCCGTAGGGAAAAACCTGCGCGAGACGGACGAGTTTTCGTCCGATCTACTCTCAATCTCTCGTTGAACGGAGTATAGTGTGGTATATTTAGCAAGTGTTATATGGTTTACATTTCTATTTTATACGATAAAAGGTAAAAATAGTGATGTCGGATAAGTCGAGATAGTGGAAGCAAAATTCTACGTTTGAGATCCATGACCTATCAACTCGCTATTCGAAATAAGCTAAAAAATCAATTTCATGATGGAGAAGCTGGTAAAAATTATAATAAATTACAATAAAATAAATGTATAATATAATTATTGTTATAGACTATTTTATTATTAACACCTTAAACACTTATTATTAACGCCTCAAAACACGATAAAAATTATTTGTTTGCAAGATTAATAAAGTGGTTTACCTTGCCCGACATGGTTTAAATTACCCGACAAAAATCTACCTTCGAAAATTTTGTTATATCATTAAACTCACTATAAATAAACAAAATTGGTTAGGAACACGTTGTAACAAACATTTGGCATTACAACTCAATCCGTAAACAAAGTTCAGCTATCTTTAATAGTTTTCAAGTTATATTGAAAAAGGCTTAGGGTGGTTCAAAATACCCGAACTTCCTCTAAAACATTTTACCTTAATTTCGTAAAAGAATTTTCTTGTATCTTCTTAAATTAAGCGATTTAACTGATGTTGACAGGGTGAGAATATTTCGCAAAGAGTTGCAAATATAAATATTGGTTCGAAATATTCGTATAGGGTAGGTCGGTCATCAAAACAACCCAGCGACATGCTATTTTAGCTACTTTATTTCATTGTTGCCGACGCATTTCCCGAGTAACACGAATCGCATAACTGTGAAAATGTCAGTTGGTTTCAAGATATTATATAGATACTTGATATATATATATATATATATACATATATGATTGAATCAATTGTTTCAGGAAAGGCATAAATTGTTAAAGGTAAACTTCTTTCTAAGAAAGAAAAATTGCAGCTACTATTTATTACTGTATAGTATATATGCTTTCCTCTTTCCACAGATTATTACAATGCAGTAGAAGAATGGGAAATTCTCAGCTGCATAGAAATCCTATCTTTATTGATAATATTATAATATAAAATCTCTTAGCGTGGATGAGAAACTATCTACTAGTCTAACATATTATATCATTCATTTTCACAATAAAATTCTTTACTTAAACTTCGTAAAAATATCTCGTATTCCTTTTCGAACTGACCGATTTAATAAATGCGAGAATATGAAAACATTTCGCAAAGACTTGCAAATATGAGCGTCACCAGCGTCGGTCCGAGGCATTTGCGTAGGCTAGGTCGGTCATCAAAACGACCCGGCGACACGCTCCTTTAGCCTTTTAATCGTCGTCGACGCATTCCCCGAGTACGCGAATCGCATGACCAGCATGTAATTAGCCCTCCTGTAATTTCGGCCTCGCGTAACGCGCGCATATAAAGACTACATAAAGGGCCAAATGGTAGGCTAAAATAAAAGAAAAAAAAAAGAATGATAAAAGCAAGGAAGACAGAGGCAAGCATGTGCTGTAATTTTACTCGAGCGTACGTACAATATTAGACAGACGCGATTTTTTTTAGCATCATAAACGCACACCGCACATCATTCGTCATATTCGAGCAACGGTAAATGACAGCTTAACATTTATACTGCATTAAAATCGTGAAATGCAACACAAGTCCATTTTTGATATTTTATGCGATTCGTATCAGTTATTTTATTTTTTTTCTAAATAGGTATTTTATTTATATAACTATTGGGGACGTTACATAACATACTGTACAAACTAAAGAAGCATGTTTCTAATATAAATCAGAAAAAATGTACAATAAATATTAAATATAAGTCTAATTCAAAATGATTATTTATTTTGTTCACAAATGATTATCAATCTTGCTTGGCCCCCGAGATCATAAAATCTCACATCTTTTGATATGTATCTGTATATAGGCCAGGTAAAGAAATTGATATAGAAAAGATTAATACTCAAGCTGAATTAATACAGCATACTAATGGCGCGCGCGCGCGCGCGCGCGCGTGTGTGTGTGTGTGTGTGTGTGTGTGTGTGTGTGTGTGTGTGTGTGTGTGTGTGTGTGTGTGTGTGTGTGTGTGTGTGTGTGTGCGTGTGCGCGTGTGCGTGTGCGTGCGTGCGTGTGCGAGCGTGCATGCCGTGTGTGTGTGTGTGTGTGAGTGTGTGTGTGTGTGTGTGTGTGTGTGTGTGTGTGTGCGCACGCGCGCGCGTGCGTGCGTGCGTGCGTGCGTGCGTGCGTGTGTGGTGTGTGTGTGTTGGTGTGTGTGTGTGTGTGTGTGTGTGTGTGTGTGTGTGTGTGTGTGTGTGTGTGTGTGTGTGTGTGTGTGTGTGTGTGTGTGTGTGTGTGTGTGTGTGTGTGTGTGTGTGTGTGTGTGGTGTGTGTGTGTGTGTGTGTGTGTGTGTGTGTGTGAAGAAGTAAGCAATAATCATGGTTTTCATGCGACTACTCAATTCATTTTAGATCACACCATACCGTATTAATTTGAACAATTTATTGCGATTTTTGTTTTCTTTTATTTTCCATTTTAAATAAAAAAAAATCGAGAAAAAAATGTTCCAAAAAATTGTGCCATTATTTATAATCTTTAAACACTTGTAGATGGAAAACTATTTGAAATTGGACCACTTATAAAACATTTTCTACTTCAATTTATATTAAAAACATTCTCCTTTAGTTTTTGTACAATATGTCGTGTAACACTTTGTGTGTCCATATAATATAAATATTTGATTACCCCTCTCCGTGCTTCAGTTCCTGGATGAAAATCGTTTGGCATATTTTAAGGGATCGATTTTGGATGGCGTAAAAAAGTGTTTACCGCGTCTTCAGGGAAAACGAGGATTAGGACAAGCTCCCGCGATGCTTCTCAGAATTTTTAATAAGCGATATCGACATTCGCGGATTTCCGTAATAGCGCGACACGTAAATCCGATGTTTGAACACTTCGAACTCGATTCGAACATAGGGATAGAAGGGGAACAAAAAATCGTCGCTCGACATTAAAATTGCAAAGCGCGCAGACAGAAAGCGTCCTGTGCCCAGCTTTTCTTCGATCCTCCTCCCCCCCTTTCTCTCTCTCTCTCTCTCTCTTTCTCTCAGTCCTCTCCCGACATTGCTCGTGATTGTCCCCGGAGATCCCACTTCGACAAGTAGCACTAAATGAAAAACTCGTCATCGTGAAGATGCGTTTGCGTTCGTGGATGCGTTATATTAAAATCCACCATTCTTCGACAATGGCATGCCGGATGAGCGGGATAGAGATAGGAGGGATCTAGAAGGGATATTCTTTTAGTCGCAAAATCATCTCTTCCGCGCGCCGATTTGCACGAGCGAGAAAACTCAGTCATAATAAAGATAATGTAAGACCGATATAAGTCGATAAAGCCGAAAAGGCTGATAAACCGAACCGGTGCGAACGAAGACTTACTTCGCGGAATAAAGTTTCGCTTTGAGCGCTTTGAGATTTCCTTAGAAATTGTTTGAAATATATCTAACGTTAGTTTGAAGTGAATTGATTATAATAGCCAAGAGTGGTTGTAAATGACTGTTCGAGACTTTCAGTAGAAGTTACTTCCAGCGGAAGGGTATAAGAAGAAGAATGAAAGGAGTCGGAGTAAGAGTAGAATAAGTCCATAATTTGTAAAATTTCCTTTAGATATATCTTCATATTCAAAGTGGGCGTCGTAAATTATGAACTTGCTCCACTTTTTTCCTCCAAACTCGCTGTCGAATATAAATCGGTATTATCTGCCTGTAAAAATTCATACTCATATAAATGTATACATTAGCATTGGAAAATGAAAAAAATGAAAAAGCACAAGAATTACAAGTTGTACTATAAACGATTAAATCCAGTATTAAAGATGTAAAAGGTACAGATCCTAATAAATAATGAAAATACATTATGTAAAATAATTATAATTAGATTAGAAAATAGTCTGTGATACAATGATTATATTAAAACAAATTCAATGTTTAACCATTTTTATCATTTATCAACTCTTCCCAGAGAAAAGAAAGACGTCTTCCACGCGTGTAATTAAAATAAAATGTTAAAAACAGATTTCCTCGTTAAATGTAGAATCTGATTTCTGTATATTTTGAGACGTACCGGCCTTTGACATTCCCTCTGCTATTTCGACAAAGTGAGATTAATGATTTTTCCGAAAAATCTACATCCTTGGAGCAAAATCGTGGATTTTCGGACCACCGAGCGTTAGGCTCCCCCGGTAACTTCTCGCGTTCGGACTTAAAGATCGTCGTCGCTGATCGCGCACGGCGGTTCTGGCATACCGGGTCTGAAACGAAGAGTCGTCGGTCGTGCCGCGTCAGACATTTCGGATAGTATCGGCGATCGAAATTTATGGCACGCTCAGAATTGGGCCGCATCGATCGGCGCTGCTGCGCGCCGCCGCGCGATTTGCGCGCGTAAAGCCGTCGTATCGGTATCAGCGTCGGTGTCGGTGTCAGTGTCGGTGTCGGTGTCGGTGTCGGTGTCGGTGTCAATGCCGGTATGGGTATCGGTATCGGTATCGTACACGTAGGACATCTCAGCACTGAGAATCATCGAAATTTGAAACAGTAAGATGAGATCGCGCGCATAAACAAATCATCCTTTCGCGTCGCGGCGGTGAATGTGGATATGGGTGTATGTGCGCGTGTACAGGTGCATGCGTACGCGAGCGCTTGTAACAAATCCGTTCATGACCAATGTTTCATTTCGATCGAGAAATAATGATCGCTCTTTGAATTATTTATTAACTAAGAATTATGTGTGGCGTAGGTAATTTATTTATTACTTGAAATCGTAATAAATAGATTAGCCCAAAATTAGCTAATTTTTTTGTCTGTGGATTTGAACTGAAAAAGGCAGAAGTCGTTAATTTCATTAATTAACTCGCGTTATTGTTGTTGTTGTTGTTGTTGTGTGTGTGTGTGTGTGTGTGTAGGCGTGTGGAAACGTTAATATCTTTCATTTGATTAAATTACGGGAATATCATGTTCTTTGCGGGAAAAATAATTTAAACATGTAACAAAATGTACGCTGCAAAAAATAAATGCACGAATGTATTATTGATATATACACCTACACAAAATAAAAATATATAGGTCTCAGTTTAGCCGTTATTACAAAACACCAAGGAAAACGAAGAGAAGTGAAGGTGATAAAAACGATTGACGTATTACCGCGACTTTGTCTCCGGCGGCCAAACGGTCAATAAGTAAACCAAACCAAATTAGCAAATTCGGAATTTTGTCGCTGGGCATAGGCTTGTCGTCGCGTATAATTGGCAAGTCGATGGCGATTGACTGCCAATGTGCTCGCGACAGGTTATAAACGTCGCGCGCAGCGACGATCGAACCTGTTCGTTTCAATTACAGCCTCTCGACAGTCTCGACATTTCGTCTCTCTTTTCTCTCTCTCTTCTCTTTCTCGCGCGCGTGAGTCCCGCGAGACGCGCTTCGCGCGTCGAAAACGCGGTGGCGGTGGAACGAAACGAGAGCCTACGGCTGAAAAGCGACGGGGGATGATCGCCTTACCTGCGGACATTCGTCTCTCGGGGGATGGAAGGATGATGGGAAGGAGCAGGAGGCGCGAATCCGTTCCCGAGGCGGGCGCGAGCCGCGAGCTGCCCGTCGAGAGTAGAGACTGGCCCCGCGACGACAGATGACAGCTAAACGATCACTACGAGAGGAGCGGCGGTGGCGGCGACATAGTAGCCTGAGTCTGAGTAGCCTGTCCTGTGTGGTAGCCTGTCTGACGGCCTGACGGCGGGGGGGTGAATCAGGTTCGTAGCGACGTGAGTGGAGACGAGCCGGTACTGCCGGTAGGCCAGCCAGCCGCGCACCAACTGCAAAAGCCGCGCGGAAGCGGCGGCAGCGGCATCCTCGCTCCTCGCGACTTGCGACGTCGCGCCTCGTCTGATTATGCTTATGCCGCTGCCACTGGCCGGCCGAGCGATCGATACGCGCGCGCGCGCCGCAGCGAGCCGCTTGCCGCTTGCCGCTTACTCCGCCGCTACTCCGTTAGGGAATTTGCATGAAAAAAAATATTACATTTTTTTTTGTTTGTAATTTAAATATACATTATTATAAATTTATTTACAACAAAATTTTAAATTTTAATCAATAAATAGGTATTCAAAAATTAAATTAAATTTTTATAATATTTGAAATTTTCTGTGCTGTGAGAAAACGATTTTGATTGGCTGACAAGTGCATGACGTCACATTGCAATAGTCTCAACTCTCCGTCTGCTAGGCTGCGTTTGGAAACGTCACCCGAGTGCACACGAGTATACTCCCTTCTCTTTCTATCTCAGCGAGTTATAGGTTATGTCAGCGTCAAACGGAAGATTCTATTTGTATTCTCACGTTTTTATCTTGAGGTACATAAAAAACAGTTTACCTGGTGTTTTAATAACAGTACTTTTACATAAAGGTACAAAACACGCTTTATGTGTGTGTCTTTGCTTTACTCATTTTTTAAAATAAATGATTGTTTCAATGGTTAAAAGTATTACTTTACTGCGGTGTGACGTCACACGGCGTTCGGGAAGACTCGGTCGTTTCCGGACCGTTTTCGGCATTTCAAATAATGCAATATTTTATTATTTATTTTCTCGGTTATTTTGCGTTAAAAAAAGACAATTAAAAAAACATACAAATTATTTAATGCAATTTTTAAAAAAAATCACGCAAATTCCCTATTACAAGCCACCCCGTCACCGTCTCCACACGTCTCCTCGCCCTCGCCTCTCGCCGCGTGGCGGTCTCGGCCGGCCGCGATCAGTAACCGGACGGCCCGCGTGTCGCTAATTACCAACAGTGACGTGAACGTCGTTGTTTTCCCGTAGCGTATAGTGAGGGCAGCCACAGGAATGCGAACGTCGAATTACGATTGATATAAAAAGTATAAAAACTCTGTATATATAGTATATACGCCAAAATACTTGATACTTACTCGTACCACATATTATATTTCTAAATATAAAAAAAGAACGAATGTGAAGCGGAGTTATAATTGCGGAATAACGTGGATGCGTATTTATGGGGCTGGCATCCTCGTTGGCGATTTCTCGCTTCTCGGTCCATCTTCGGAGGGATTAGTATCTTAGTTGCGCACGATTGACCAACGCGTGCGATGACAAATGCGATGAGATGCCGCGCGAGACATTCGCGATGAGATGACAATCGCGATAGAAACCACCAGGAGCAATTCGAATGTAACTCTCCGCGGGCGTTGCGACCGCGACTTGCGTCGCGGAATTTATCGAATAGCGATATCATGATTCTTCAAGTATCGATACCGTTGACGTAACGTGAACCGAACGCGGTAGTTGTACTCGACGCAAAAAAGATATGAATATTCAAGATGTTTTTACTTAATTGTAGAATAACGACGCGCATGTATATACATACCTGATAACAATCGCGGACTCGTTGCATTATCGATGCACTTGGATTAAAACACATGGCGAATATCTTAGTTGATTCCGGGCGCAGAGCAGAAGCGAGTCATCGCGATACCGAAATAACGATCTTGGCGTATAATCGCGATTGTGCACAACATCCACGTTGGGTATATTTTGTGAGAGACGCATCCGATAATCTTTCGGGAACGAGATTCATTTATTTTACATAGTTATAATCGTGAAAAACGGGACAGTTTGAATGCGACTTCGCGATCTGTTGCGGCGCGTTCGGTAGCTGATTCGCGATTCGATATTTATTGGTCAAAGCAGCGAACCAATCGGCGCAGTAATTGCGCTCAAAAATCAAATTTGAAATGATTTTATAGATACTAGACATACAGTCGAGACCGTACATTTTCCAATATCGAAAATGTTAAAATGCCGAGACATGCTGGAGAAAAATAGAATTCCAAACTTATTTACACTTATATTTGCGTTAAAAATCCTCCAAAATATATTTAAAACTGTAACACGTAGAAACGAGGTGTGAGAATACAAAATATAAATAAAAAATCAATGCGTAACGTATGCAAATAGTCTATTTTTGATCTTCATAAATCTGATAGACACATAAAGAGTGCTGAATGTTCCCTATCGTAGTTTTCGCTCATTTGCTACAACAATGACATAACTCAGAAAACAAAATTTTCCAAAAAATAAGTTTGAATGTTTTGAATCATTAAAATTTTTAATATTATACTTTTAAATGCGATTTTGGTACAAGAACTGATTGTAAAGGAACAAAAATATCTAATTATATATTAGCTCCCCATTCAGTGTATTGAATTTTCACCCTTCTCTTGCAAAGAGTTCAAAAATGACAATTTGTGAGTTATGTCATTGTTGTAACAAATGAGCGATTCGTTTTTCTCCAAGAACTAAGACTCAAATTAAGTTGTAATGCCGTTAATGATGGTGATGATAAGTAGAATTCAAGTAAATAAAAAATGTGCCAATATACGGTCGGGCTGCATCTTTTGTGCCTAATAATATTTTTCCACGTGAATTTATGCATGAATTTTAATAATTATATTATTATATTTCACACGGTGACGCGTGATTTCGTGCAAGAGCAGTTGACTCTAGTTGGCAAATCCCGATTCTCGTCCCACATATACTTCAATCTTCGATCCCCCGATTCTTATCCCATTCACATTTTATAAGTCAACTTGGTCCAAGTTCTCGAACCAAGGGAAAGTCCGTTGAAAAACTCGAATAGAAAGCTCGAATGAAAAAATGCGGCACGTCCCATTTTTTCGTACTAGTTACTAGATTCATACGGATTGAATTCCTTTTTGCCAACATTATTACTTTATAAATAGCTAATCAATGATGGTCAATGTGACGTTGGACAACGGAAATGTATATAACTTTCATAAATTTTAAATAAATCGAAAAAAGAGGATTATACTATAACGCTATCTAGAGTCATCAAAGTACAACTACTTCTATTTGAGAACTTGGACCAAGTTCTAGCATCGTGGACACAGGCCTTAAGACTAATGAGCTCGAGCTTGTAGAAACAAAACTTATTAAAAAGCCCAGAGAAACTAAGCATTAGACAACGGTAAAAGACAATATAAACTGTGTATATGTATATGTATTAAATTTTGTTGAAAAGCAGTTATTGATGAATCAAGTTTTCAATCTTTAAAAGCATCTCCTACTAATCTTCAAAAATAAAATTTCTTAGATATACAGGGTGTCCTAAAACTGGACTGACAAACTTATAGTATAGGGTATTTATAAAGAACGCTAGAACAAGCATTTTTTGTCAATAAACTCATGTCCGCAAATGACCTATTTTGGCACTAGAGTGAATCAAAGACTAATTTATATCTAGCTAGTTGAAGTACATTATTTTCAGGGTTCGTGAATTCATAAATCGACGTTGCAATTTCAGTATGGAAATAAATGGTCACCACTTTGAATAACTGTTGTAAGTACTTCAATTCAAAAATCAAAACGGTTTATTTGTGGACTTGAGTTCATTGATAATAAATACTTGTTATAGTGTCCTTTATAACTACACAAAGTTTTTCGGTTCAATTTTAGGACACCCTGTATATACACATGTACTGAAATATGTATATACAGGGTGGGTCAAAAGTCTAAGTACAGTCGAATATCTCGTAAACAATGCATTTTAGAAAAAAATGTTTTAGATGTTTTAAATGTTGTAGGGTTCAAAAAGATCTATTTACTGATCTTATCAGTTTGATCTTAAGTGGCGTCCTTAAGGTCAAGTTAGGGTTTAGAGTCACTTTAAATTTTTTTAATTGGACCTCCTATTAATTGTATATTATTGTAGCCTTTGTCGAGACATTGTCGAAACACTATAATAAAGCTCACTTTCGTTAAGAATTTCCTGAGATATTTTAAATTCATGATGTTTTTAATATAGTTATGAAATATCTCGTAAAGTATTCACTTTTCGATGACTTTACCTTGAGACTTTTATACGTAGAATAATGAAAGGAAGCGAATAATAATATTAATTTTTATATTTGCAATTTTGCAAAATTTAACGCGTCTACAAAACGCAATAGAATTTTTAAAATTTTTTTTTCTTTTTTACAACAATCGATTCCTTTCATTATTCTACGTACAAAAGTATCAAGGTAAAGTCATTGAAACGTGAATACTTCACGAGATATTTCATATTTTATATTTAAAATATCATGACAAAATTTAAAACATCTCAGGAAATTCTTAACGAAAGTGAGCTTTATTGTAGTTTTGAAAATGTCTCGATAAAAGCTACAAGAATATGCAATTAAAAATAGAGGGTCTAATTTAAAAAATTCAAAGTGACCCTAACTTGACCTTGTACGCCACTTAAGATCAAACTAGTAAAATCAGTAAATATATCTTTTTAAACCCTACAACTTTTGTCTAAAACATTTTTTTCTAAAATGCATTATTTACGACATATTCGACTGTACCTAAACTTTTGGCTTACTCTGTATAAATATAATATGTCTTACTGAATAAGATATATCTTACTAAATATATGGTGTGGTGGCCGCGTGTGCTTCTAAAATAGCAGCTCAGTATCACACTAATTAGCCACGAGCGGGCAAATGCGTTTTCTCGCGAGTGCCTGGCCACGCCGACTAAGTTTAAAAACAAATTCAGCAAAAATACTTATTGCCCTCATCGGCCGATCGATGCTACCACCAAGAGTCGTGAGCACATACTCACGGAGTCACCATCCAACTCGCAGAGTCGCGGATGGTATTTTTAAGAACATATCTCATCGCATCCACCATCACCTTACATCCATACTCCTCTCCATAACATCATACTATCACGATTCATTCCCCAAAGTTGGCTATAATTTAACACAATTTTGATTTTTACGAAAGAAAGTACAATTGTTTTATTTTGGATAGGACATTTATTGCAAGAACCTGATTGAAATTTTTTTAATGATTATGAACGTCTTACTCTGGGAATATATTAAAAAGAAGGGAATTTTCATAAATTCACGCTTAAGGAATATTCGCGAGATAATCCTTAACGTTGGATGGATCCAATTTTCTGAATCCGTTCGCGTCACAAATGCCAACTTCAATATTATCCGCAGTCATCTGTCCCTCGAAGCCTTCCTTTAGCGTCAGGATGGCAGTGTGAACGGCATCGTCCAATTCCAGATCCTCACTGTACCTCTTTTCGAGGAACGTTTTGCCATTAATGAAATTTTTACCCATTGCGGTTGCCTTCCATGCGAAATATGTGCCAGATGGATCACATTGGAACAAATAGGGCCTGTCATTGTCCCAACCGCAGATCAGAAGAGACACTCCAAAGGGTCTAACACCTCTACAAATTAGCAATGACAACAATTTAATACTATCGCTTACTTGTGTGTGTGTGTGTGTGTGATTACCTCTTACTACAATCAGAAACTGTACATTTACATTCGGTTAGATAACTTTTTCCGTATTTAAAATTTAAAAATATATAATTTTTAATTCAAAATTTGAGTAAAAATACAAATGGTCAAGGACTAATAGCTCACCCAGATTGCGTGTACTCTTGCATGACCATCGCAACGCGTTGCACGAGTTGCGCGGTCGGGATAGGTTCTCGATACACCAGGAGATACTGTTGTGCCATTTTCCGTGCTTGCTTCACTAGTAATCGGTAATCTGGGCCCATGCCACTGTAGACCATGCCGATGTGCTTCGTGATCATTTCGACCTTGCTAACGCTATGTTCGTCGTAGAGGATGGACTTATGCTTGTTTTCCGTAGCAAGAACGACGCCGTTTAACGCCTTGATGCCGACGCTCGGCGCACCGGCGGCTACCGCGGCCAAGGCATATTCTATTTGCACTAATTTGCCCGATGGACTGTAAAAAACAGTATCATTGATCGTATGAATTACATGATATACAAATAATTATAAATGTTACGACATAATCTTGTACTTTTAGATTTGACACATATACTCCAGAGATTTTGACAAGTCATCCTGTCATACGTTAAGTTTAGCATTTTCAAATCTTAGTACACTCGAACAAAGTGATTATTTATGCATTTGTCAACAAATCGCCAATATGAATAAAACGCTGTTAATTAAACCAAAAATTTTCATTCACAATAATTAAAGAATGTGCTGAGTGTAGGCTCGATTTAGAGGTTAGGATAGGTTATGTTCAATCTGGTTTTCAATGAGATCTATCTCTCACCGCAAACACAGAATATTAGCTTAAAACACATTGTTTCGTACGCAATTACTGCGTTATTGTAACTGTATTTACCTAAAGGTTGTTAACGAAAAACTGTATCGTTCCGAAGCCATGACAATTGCTTTGCAACAGTACAAACAGTACGATGAACAACGATGAATACGAACCACGAACACGAACGGGCCGAACGGCACGAACAACAGCCAACAGCCAAGCGTCCGAAAGTCGCACGCGAAATGTTCCTAGGAGCATCTCTAATACTACGGCTGGGTTCCACTTATCGCTCACAAACTCACAACGCTCGCGAGCATCATTTCGTCCTTGTTTAACATTTGACAAACAACAAGGATTGAAATGATTCCACGAGCGTTGCGAGCGATAAGTGGAACGCACCCTAAAGGTGAAATTTCATGGGCAGTGAAAAGTAGCAGCAG
The DNA here is from genome assembly GCF_048541705.1 of Temnothorax americanus. Taxonomy (NCBI): domain Eukaryota; kingdom Metazoa; phylum Arthropoda; class Insecta; order Hymenoptera; family Formicidae; genus Temnothorax; species Temnothorax americanus. The sequence goes on from NW_027509816.1 coordinate 352,095, forward strand.
ATCGTACTGATTGGCTACAAAATAGAGAAGTTCTAGGAACTGGAGAACTTCTCTCTTTTATAGCCAATCAGTACAATCTGCTGCTGCTTTTCACTGCCCATGAAATTTCACCTTAACCTTTGTCGGCAACTTTGTCGCTGTCGCTATCGCTATCGCTGTCGCCTATTGTGCAAGGGGCTTTACTTCTGGGTTGCGTTCCAAAATTCACTCTGGGTAGAGAGAGTACGCTCGCGTAAAGCCCCTTGCACAATGCCAGGCAACAGGCAATAGGAACAGGAAATAACCAAAAAATCGTTAATTACAACATTACAACCTAAAAAATTCGAATGCTATGATTGGTTGGCAACAGGCAATAGGCACAGAATTTCCAACGTAACGGAAACTCTGTGTCTATTGCCGTGTCACTGTTTATTCTGCATTTATACATGATTTCTGATTTCTATTCCCTGTTCCTATTGCCTGTTGCCTGGGCTGCGTTCCAAAATTCACTCTAGTTAACTAAAATGCTATAGTGTACGTGACGTAAACTATAGATTTTAGTTACCCAGGTAGCGTTCCAAAATTCACTCTGGGTAACTAAAATCTATAGTTTACGTCACGTACACTGTAGCATTTTAGTTAACTAGAGTGAATTTTGGAACGCAGCCCAGAGTGAATTTTGGAACGCAACTCTGGCATTGTGCAAGGGGCTTAAACATAGTAACGAACTCGCAGCTAAGCCAACCCGACTCGGAGAGAGTTCGGCCATGACTCCTGTCGACCCAAAGACCTTTTCGACATTATATTATTGTTAGCTGCACTGAGAAAAAAATATTTATTAGGTGACTCCTAATAATAATAACTATTTACTTAATTAATATATAATACACATATTTATTTAGAATTAGATATTTTTATTTAAATTAAGTAAAAATATATTATCTAATTCTAAATAAAAAAAATATATATATATGTGTATATATTAAGTAAATAAACTGTTAGAATTAAGCTACTTAAATAAAAAAATTTTTTGATCTAAATATTTTTTTCTCAGTGTGATAGATATATGTTTATTCGCGTTAATAAAGCGCGGCAATATATAAGCGTTTATCTCGAAATTTGACATTCAAAAGATATTCTCTTTTCTTTACTTCATCGACTATCTTCGGAATTAATTTGAAATAGAGGAAAATCGCGCACTCGATTGTCGACGTATCGTGTCATTTCGACGAAGCGAGGAGCGATTTCGCTGATTCCGCTTTGCTCTGCGTCGCGAGAGGGAAACCGCGGGATGACAGCATGATCCAGGACCCAGAGTTTCCTCGTCGATTGTTTACGCGATACATCGAAACGTGGCGATTTAGCGAATATACGAGTATGAATTGACCCGGACCGATCGATAAGAGGAAAGAAAGATGATCGGCGACACGGCGCAGATCGACAGGGAGCTCGTCGAATGGATCGATGGCATCCCGTTTTCGAAACCCGCGAGAAACTTGACGAGAGATTTCTCGGATGCCGGTAAAATCTCTGATCTCAGGCCGGTTCTCGCACATTAAGAGTGTTTTTTTTCTCTTCTTTACGGACAAATTTAAAGGTCATTTCGACTAAACTTCGATTAAATCAACCGGCTGTTTAAAGTAAAATTTTTAACTATAATATAATTGAATTTTTTCCTACATTAAACAATGGAAAATTAATAATTTCTGTCAACAAAGTAGTGCATGTAGATATAAGTTTATCACTATTTATAAACTAGCTCAAGTGTTATTAAAATAAATAAAAATATATAGTAAAAATATATGATTATTAAGGTAGGATTTGTTAAATTCCAGCCAATTTAAAAGTTTATATTATAAGAACGTAAAATTCTTAGAATATTTTATATTAAGTCTTATTAGATTCTAAAATCTCTTGGATTCAAATTGTGTGATATCAATAAAATTATTAAAATTATTTTAAAACTAAAAGAACAGAGCAGTTGTGGAAATGTTAGGCTTACAGTATCTTGAGTTTATTGCACCCTGTCTTTGAAATGCCAAGTAGAATTTAATCCAGAATTTGATTGAACGCTGTTTTACTGTCTTTTGACAGTTCTCACGGCGGAGGTTCTCAAGTTATATTATCCCCGGCACGTAGAGCTTCACAATTATGTTCCGGCAAATAGTGTGAACACAAAGAGGGAGAACTGGAAAATGTTGAATCGAAAGGTGCTCGTGAAACTTGACATGAAATTGAGCAGCGATACGATCCATCAATTGGCAAATGGGTCGCAACATGCAATCGAGAAACTCTTAACCAAGCTGAGAATGAAAATTCTGAAAGACGGTGTTGAAATGCACAAGTTAAAGCTCAAAGATGTAGAAGGTAGACGCGCAGATATTAAATAATCACATTTGCTTAACAATGCTTTGGCTAATGTCTCATTCAGTTTTAAATTTGATGTGTTCTCCACAGGAGAAAAGATTGGAGACGGCTCGCCAGAGAACGATGGTTACCTAAAATTGCCAGTAGAAAGTTCAAACAAGTTTGATGTCGATAACGAAATTCGTGAAATTAAGCCGTCTAAATTTACGTGTCTCAAACGAGGAATCTTCGTTGTCTTCAGTTGGATTATGTGTCTCTTCCATATATGGAACATCTTCAGCTATTGCATACCTTCTCGTTTTCGCAGGCGTGAGATACTTAATACATAAATAAGACAATTTGTGATTGATAAAAATTGATAAATTTTTAAACGCATTTAAAGCAGGCGACGCGCTCGTAAACGTCACAATGGAGCGAATTGCAGATGCAAACGACAAAAGTGTGCAACGTACGATTTATGCGGAGTTGAAGAAGGAGCTACGCGAAAAGGAAGAAGTGATAAGCACTTTGAATCACAAAATCGCGTATCTGGAAAGTTCAATGAAACTCAAGGATCTGCGCATCTCCAGTCTGGCGGGACAGATTTTGCAAAACGCTGTCGAAATGGATCAGTCGGCGAAGTCGCAATCAATCGACGGCGTACGCGCCAAATTACGTTCGCGATCGCACAATTTTCACGAAACTAAAGCGAATTAGAAATCCGTAGTAATGCAAAGTTGCAAGCTTAACTGTGAAATAAGAAATAAAAAATTATTGAGATTTACTGTTTTAATTATTTATTATATTGCATGTAACACACACACACACACACATATGTAATAGAAGACTTATTCTCTTTAACACATTATGACTTACAGCCTTCTAGCTCAAATTAGGCCATGTAGGAATTAAGAAGTCGAATTTCACTTGTATAATAAATAGGTTGCCGGCCAATAACGAGCAATGTTAGACGTTAAAATTCAAAATTTATTAATTTAACATTACAAATGGTACGTTTGTTCACTTGTATAATTTAACTTGTTTGTTGATCAAACATAGTCGCTTTCTATAGATAAACCATATAGTTCAGTTAATCAAAGCTTCTGTTTTTTAATGGAATTAACATAATTAAGTATCATCGTAATTCTTTGCCGTGTATCGACAATTAATCAATTTTTTTAGTTGAAAGAGAATTGTGCGAACGTACATATATATATATATATATATATATTCGATTACATTTTAAAATTCTTTATTACCTTTTTTAACTTAATAATATCATGTAAGTAAAAATTATTTTATCCTAAATGTGAAGATTATGATGTATCAAAATTATATACAAGAATAATTTGAGCTTTATTAGAGAAATGTTCTTCGCACGCAAGAATGTGCGAAGATTGCGTTCGAAATAATGTCGAGTTCATTCGTCGACAGAACAATATGTAAAATTGGACTTTTCAAAGTCACACTAAGAAAGTTGCATCAAGGCCATTTTCTCATCATCGTTTCTCACCGCGAGAAGTGGGGATGCCGATATTGTCCGCTCACCTATACCTGAAAGGGGGTCTCGGTGCTCTCTCGCTGGTAGTCAATAGTATATCACCGGCTCTTGGATCGTAACGGCACACGAAATACTGGAGAGTTTTAATGAGAGTTCTGTTATAGCGCATGTGAGTACGATTATGTAAATTCGATTAACGTATCTTTCTTATACGGTACATCCTTGCGTACATTTATTACGGAATTTATTGGAAACTCATTCTACGCGGGAAATTCTATATATTTTTATAGAAAATATAAATAAACGCAAATATATTTTATTTGCTTTGATCGGGAATATTGCAACGATAGAGAAATATTGAAAAATATTTTAGATATTTTTTATTGTAAATTTAAAAAATAATGAATTTGACAAAAATCGAGATATCGACAGCTATCGAAACCAAGGTTGTTACAAGACAGATGCATAATATCACGCATAGAAAAAGATCTCCCATCAGAAATTGATCTACAGATTTTAATACGATAGATTTAAAGGAAAACTATATTCGTGACATGGTTATTAATTCGGGACAGAAAATGGGAGACATCGGAAAAAGAGAAAAGAAAACGTGAGCTCAGGTAGTCCATTTTTAGTGACAAGTTTAACAAAATTAAGTTTGATTCCTTAGCTGATTGTGAGTAACTTTGTTGCATAATGAAGGGGTAAAAGGGAATATAATAAGATTGTTTTCTCAAAAAAAAAAAGATGATTTCCTATGTTAAGATATTAATTGATTAATGTATTCTAAAAATAAAATATACGCAGACGTGATTTCATTATTTGAGGAAAAACTTTGGCTCGTTAATATTAAAATTATGCTAAACATTCCATGTTGAAGTTTTCTCGTGAATTTTGTTACCACGTACATGTATTATAATAATTGATTAAATAAACATTTAACAACCACTTACAAATAACACATTTTTATCTGATTCTTATATAACACGTGATTGCTATTTTTATTTCTTGTTACCATTATTTTATAAAAACAAACACTTATTATTCATATTATCTTATATTATATGATTTTCCTTGAAACAATTATAAATTAATCGATTCTGTTTTATTTCAAAATTTACTTATTATTAATTGATTAATCGATTGGCTTTCTTAATAAGAATATATTTATCGCTTCACAAAAAGTTGTTTTTTATATCATGCATCTCAAACTATTTTATTGATTTATTTGATTTTTAACAAAGCACACTGGATAAAGTCACACTGAAGAATAAATTCGGTATCTGTAAAACGGTATATATATGGTCAATGACCTTCTTGTAGCAGCACGCTGCAGTCGCGTAGAATCCGGATATACTTTCGAGCTGTCCCGACCGTCCCGACCAAGCTATAAAAATGTAAAAGCAAAGATTTGCCTCCTTAAAATAAAAAATTCGCCTTCAAGGAGACTCATCTCGACGCGCTTTCTCTTTTTCTAAACCCGCGGCAATAAGATTTACTATTACAGAAATAATATTACTGCAATGAAGGTAGCATAAGTTTTTAATTTATCCCAAATACTTTATTAGCGTTGCTATTTTAGAAGTGTATTTTAGAAGAGTATTTTAGAAGTGTGTAATTTTCTTGTTTTTGCTTCCTCATAGAGGAAGCTTTGTTTTCGTAAAAAAAATTTTTTTTTGTTTTTCTGAATGTGTTTAGAATGTTTTAAAACGTCGAAAAATTGCAGTTTTTAAAAAATGTCTGTATGTATGTATGTGTGTGTGTGTGTGTGTATGTATGCGTATGTATGTATGTATTGTATGTGCCAAATTTACCGAAATTTCTATAACTCCAGAACTAATCAACCAAATCTTAACGAATTATATATGAAATAGGGGTAGAAAAAACTGAAGAATATAATAGAATTAATAAAAATTACTAATAATCAAGGGGTTCTTTTTTAATAAAATTTTGAATTTGCAGAAATGTTTGTTTAAACTTTAATTTCCGCAAATTTGGAGATATCGATCTATTTCCACTTTTATTATATTTTTTAGTCTTTTTTACCCCTATTTCATATATAATTCGTTAATATTTGGTTGATTAGTTCTGGAGTTATAGAAATTTCGGTAAATTTGCTCTAACTTCCGCAAATATTGAGAAATTGCACATTGCTTCTTTATAGTTTTTGAGTGTGCAAGTAGAACCCTTTGCTCACAAAGCTTCCTCTATGAGGAAGCCAAAAAAAATAAATACTAATAATTATACATTAAATAAAATAAAAGTTTCCTCAAGAAGCTTTATAAGCGAAATAAAATAGGAGCAATGGTAGCGAGCTGTAATAATGAGAAAGCAATGTGCAAGTTTGTAATTTGCACCCTTTTTTTCTTATTATTTCTTTCCCCCTTTTTTTTAGTAAAATATAATACATTTATAAATAATGTCATGTGCAATAAGTACATTAATTATAACGTTCAATTTTAACATAATATTTATGTATAATTTTGTTTAGATAACATGATATTAAATATTATTCCTTGCACGACGCTGCTTTATTGGATCGCGGCTATTGTGTCGGGTGGTGTAATATTGCTTCTGATAGGCCTCCGTTTGTACGTTTTCTACACTTTGGGCATTTGCAAAAGTAAAAACCGTATGGATGGTAAAACGGTAATAATCACCGGATGTACCTCCGGTATTGGTAAGGAGACAACGAGGGATCTCGCCAAGAGAGGCGCGAGGATCATTATGGCATGCAGAAATACGGATATTGCTAATCAGTTAAAAGGTTTCGTAACTAAAATAACTATTATTTTAATAACATTATTATAATGGAAGTAGCCAGGAGAGAGATGAAAATGAGACAATTATCCTAGTTCTAGTTAATTCTTTATCCTCTTTGAAAATCATCATTGTTATAAAAATTTCTTTTAATTATTCTTCCATTAAAATTACACTGAAATATGTAGGCGTAAAAAACACTACGGGTTATTATCTATGTACAATTTACTGAACTCAATTGATTGTAATTTAATATTTCAATTACATCAGTATTGTTCCGACTGAATTGCCTATGAGCAATGAATGAGTAATGCGCACGTTAGCTTATAATTAGAGATAATGATGTCGCTTATAATTATAATTGTAAATCAAAACATGGCCACTGAGTAAAGCTGGTTTCTATCGTTACACATGCATTTATTATGTAAAATGTATTTAGGCTACTTGCATAATTCTCTGAACAGCATTTCCTCGTTCGTCATTAACTTATTTCACAATTATGTTATATATAATATATAACTTTACTAACTAATAATCATATAAGTCAAATAACACATAAAATTTGAGATAAATAGATACACATACAAAATGTCGTATTTGTAATGCAAAGTTAAAACAAAAGCAAGAAATAAGATCTCTCCTTATGATTTCATTCTTGGGGCCAATTACTTAAAGCCATTTATTTTCAATTACTCCTGAATTCAAATATTAAAAGCGGTATTGCGATATAAAGCAACGTACGTGAAACTCTATATACATTTTATGTATTAGGGATATACTTTTCGCGCGTTATAATATGTTCTGTAATAAATAAATGTGTCTGATATACATATATATTTTATGCAGACGAGATTGTGAAAGAATCAAACAATGGCAATATCACAGTCCGTAAATTGGATTTGTCATCGTTGCAATCGATCAGAAAGTTTGCGTGGCAGATAAATCAAGAGGAAAGCAAATTGGACGTGTTGATCCATAATGCTGGGACTGCGGAGACTTTCAGGAAAATAGTTACGGAAGACGGACTAGAACAGACTATGGCTACCAATTACTTTGGGCCATTTTTGCTGACGCATCTTTTAATCGGTAAGAAATTTATAACGCAAAAACGTGTTTACTAATTTGCCTATTGCGCTAACGCATTTATTTTGTGTAAAATAAAAATAGAATATTTCTTTATTCAGTCCGTTGGCACATTGTGTTTAATTATTATAAATGATTTTAAATTGTAAAATAACAATTTACTACGCAAATATTGTGTGTGTGTTATATCTACGCTTAGGTATATATACATAGAAAAGAAGGAATATCTATTCTTGATTTGAAAATATCTTTAGTTTCTCAACGTTGGAAAAGTTGGAAATCTTAAAATGAGATGATATTGCGTTAAACGGAGAAAATTTTTTCGAATGAAGTCATTATATATAGTTCAACCACACAAGAAAAAAGTGTTGAAATAAAAAGTTGAAATTCTTATAAGAAAATGTAGATTGTTTCGTATATACGCAAGATTACTATAATTTTCTTATAAGAATTTCAACATTTTATTTCAACATTTCAACTTTTTTTCAACATTTTTTTTCTTGGTTGAACTTTATAATGAGTTCATTCAACCAAGTTTCCTTCGTTTAACGTAATATAATCTCATTTCAAGATTATACATATATTCTTGCGATTCAAAGGTTACTGCCAAACTTAAGAAGCGTATATAGAGGGGTCAAAATAGAACAACCTGCGATTAACCCTCCGTCCCCACCGTTATTTTTACTGCTTTCGTTGCCCCCCTGGGTCCATTTTGTCTAGACCCATATTTTTTTCATTATAGATTTTCAAAAAATTTGAAAAAATTTTGGGTTATTTTTCAGAATCTCTACTATATTATCCAATATAGTTAAATGTAAAAAGTTCATTTTAATAACAATTAAATGTTTACAAAAATGAGGAAAAAATCGAAATTTGTTTAAAAAATCATATCTTTGCAATAAGTAAATATTAAGAAAAGCTGTTGCAGGATTTTATACTTCAGACCATGACCTTTCAGAAAAATACAGACTCATCTGTCCCGGCCTCAAAAAGTATATGTATTTTTAGTCCTGAAAGTGGGGTAATTTTATAACGTTTTATGCAGACAATAAATGAAAGAAAAACAATTTTTTTATAAATCATTATTTGTTACAAAAAATTAATATTATTGTAAAATATATTTTGAATTTTAAATTAAAAGTATACAACGAATATAACATAAATAATTTATAGAGCGCAGTCGGTACAATACTGCCTTGTCGTAATGCTGGGACTGTCAGTTACGTAGATAGTAATATGTTTCCTCAACATTTCTTTCCGCCATACTAGAGATTTCAGTAGATAAAATTTACTTACTTGCGCGAAACACTAACGCCGTGACCCTCCCTGGGTCCATTTGAGCACAATCGTAAAGACTCGACGCTGTTCAACGACAAGCTGCCGGATCCTGGCGTCCCTTGGTGAGCTAGTGAGTTCTCACTACTAACAACTTTTTTTAGGAGGGGAGTTAGACCTCGCTCCTCTTTATTTCGGAGATATTTGAGCTCAAAATTTTGCTTGTGCTCAAAAAGACCCAAGGGGGTGACGGAGGGTTAAAAATCTATGTTCTCCGAAGTAATCCTGAGTCAGTATAAGTCTTTGAATATTTGGAACTCGGATAATATACTTATAATGAAATAAATCGCAATTTGCTACTCTTTTACTAGCTTTATTTTGTGTTTATTAAGGTTTTATTAAGGATTACGTGAAATTCCTCTTGGAATATTTAAAGGAGTGCGCCAGAGTTCTGTTCAATGATGCAATGCTTGCATTGAATTCGGAGGTCGCCAATTCGAACACCTTTTGTAAATTCAGTTTGTATGCTAGTGTAATCTTTAACAAAACCTTAATAAAAACAAAATAAAACTAGTGGAAGAGAGATGAAAAAATTACACACGATTATTTCATTGTATATATTATCCGAGTTCCACATACATTCAAAGGCCTGTACTGAGGATTACTCAGGATTACTTCGGAGAGCATAGGTCCTGATCAAAAGTTGTTCTATTTTGACCTCTCCATACGCTCTTTAAGTTCGGCAGTCACCTTTGTACATATCCATTAGTCACTTTTACCATTTATTTCTTAATCTCTTTTGAGTAGCAGAAAAATAAGCACCAAGACAAACCAAAAATGGCAAGATAAAAATTCAAAAAAACAAAAAATCTTTAAGTAGCAAGTTTTGTGAAAATCTTGCTAACTGGAGAAAAATAAAACGATCGCGATGTGCGCGTATATGTGTCAATGCCACTTTTGGCACATCTTTTTTTCTGCACGTAATGCGGCACGTCAAAAATGCCACTCAAGGGATTAAATATATATTATATAAATTAGTCATCTTTTATTATTTATTTCTCTGAATATATATACAATATATATTCAAGAAATATAAATGATAAGTAGAGTGATTAATGAGAAATCACAGTTGTATGATAATGAGGCCGTTCAGTTTTTATTTTATAATTTACGCAAAATCTTTAGAAATAATAAAAAGCGCTATTATTTTTATATCTACGTCATTCATCGGTAGATAAATTATGTTTCTTTATAATTACGTAAATTATTTCGTTACGAGGAAATCTCATTATTTACAGATTTATTGAAACAATCGAAACCAAGTCGCATCATAGTGGTTGCGTCAGAACTTTATCGATTAGCGTGTTTAAATCTTGACAATATTAATCCAACGTTGACCTTGCCGGCGTATCTGTATTACGTATCAAAGTATGCGGATATAGTCTTCACATTGGAGCTGGCGCGACGTTTAGAGGGCTTGGGAGTGACGGCAAATTGCTTACATCCCGGGATGATAGACAGTGGAATCTGGCGAAACGTACCCGCTCCGTTATCTTGGGGTTTGAAATTAATAGTTAAGGCTTTCTTCAAAACACCCGAGCAAGGCGCACATACGACTATTCATCTAGCAGTTTCTGACGAACTTAACGGAGTTTCGGGAAAATACTTTATGGATTGTGCCGTAAGAATTATTGTTGATCTTCTGAAACTTGATTTTTTCCCCAAAAAACTTCAATATTTCAAGAATTTTAGCAATATAACTTTTGATTCTTTTAATTAAACGTTAAATGCTCTTTCCTTAATTCTTCTTAAAACACTCTAAATATATTTTAGGAACGTGGATTATCGAATGCTGTGAAAGATCCTGCTAAAGGCAAAAAATTGTGGGAATTAAGCGAGCCTCTGGTGAGGTTGCAATCATCAGACCCGAAGATTTAAATGCAATCTTTTTTGTAAATTTTTATCTAATTTTTAGCATTTGTTATATATGTAACAATCTTTTGTACTTAAGATATATTTTAATAATGATTTCACTTAACTTGCCAGTACAACTTGCCTCATAATGAAGTATCGAAACTTTATTAATAAATATTTTTTATACTAAAAAATAATTTTGCAAATGTTATAATTTTGCAGAAATAACTTTTATTAAAAAAGAAACTTTTTTTGAATAAAATAATGATATAACTGTATTTGCATTTGTTGAGTAATAAGATGGATGTATGTACTTTTACTTAATGACTTAATCAGCTAGGTCAGTAGGTATATGTATTGTACATTACGAAATCGGATGTAGATATCGATTTCTATTTTGAATTCGAAAAAAACAAACTGTCCCATTTTTGCATTCTATCGGGATAAAGTCCTGTCTTCATTCTTGGTTCCTCAGAGATTTCTAGATAGTTGTCTTTTTCTGGTAAGTAAGGTTCCCATGTAACATTTTTAGCCAAAGCTGGAGATACTGGCTGTCCAGTTTGAACGAAATTCGACCACATGCTTGTCATAAGTTCTACTGTAGGAATTTCCGGGTCATCGTTTTCGAAGAATGGAAATTTGAATTTCATGAAGAACAAATATTGCAAATCGTCATGATGCACCACGCCTTGAATGATAAAATAAATAACAAATTTTAGTTACACATAATTTATGCAAAAGTTATAAAGATCAAATCGTGATGTGCTATAAAGTAATCTGAACAATTTAAATCAAGCAATTTGAATAAAAAAGTAAAATATAAAAATAAAAATAATACCGTATGGTGTGGTTTCGTTCCACATGACAAAACTGTATCGTCCTTGATAAGAAGACACATAAAAGTAGATGGGTTGGTCGGTGTTTTCGGCGATTAATTTTACAGAACTATGCATTGGATATGTAATTATTGCATCGGTGTTGATCTGAAATACAAAACATAATTTTATATATATATATATATATGAATTAATTGCGATTAATTTTATTCATATCACTATATTAATTTTATTCATATTGCTATTAACAATATTTAATGTTGTCCCAAACATGCTATTATTTTATAATATATTTTGTTTTCTTAACAATTTACGTACATGTGCCAGACCATCATAAGTGTCTGGACCAATCGGTTTGTCGTCAAAGTAAAATCGGCGCAGTTCGGTACTTATATATCTAGACCGAGGTGTATCTCGCTCGTACGCGAAATTAATCGGTGCGAGTCTGTACCAGTCATTGTTCAAATCGTCCACGTATGAATCATTCCCGAGTTCGTGTTGCTTGGTGACAACTAAAAATAACCGACGGAATATATTATTATTACTACATATTTATTAATTTCTGTGATTTCAGCCACTATTCATGACTTGAGAATTGAATGGCAATGACAAGAAAATACAAATACAAGATTCTTACAGGTGACCACACCGCCAAACTCGTCTTTAGTAACTCCTGCGATCAGCGGAACCTTGTGGAATTTCCCCTTCTTAAAAAGTTCACCGGGTTGTTCGGGCAAGAATCTTTCTATCCCGTGAACCTCAGGTTCTACTACAGGTGTCCATATTAACATTGGATAAGCGTACCACTCCTAGAATGTCGTAGTATGCTAAAGATTAATTTTTTACTCTTAGGCTTTTTTTATATCTGATAAAACGATCGCGAATCTCTACGTTTTTTAGTTCTTGAGTTTTTACGGATTTATATTTTTTTCTCTAATTTTCTATCATTTGGTAGGAGAATTACTTAATCTTACGTAATCTTCCTTACAAAAAACTTGGGCATGGTGTCCGTGAAGTTCTCCACTGGTTTGGAGTTTAAACAGATTAGCATAGAGCCAGTGGTGTCGGTGGGACAGTCTAGTAATTCGGCTTGCTTCTTTGCTAAGTGCAGCTGTTCAGTCGGGTACGGTCTGTACGGTTTTATCGAGCCGCTCATCATGATCACCCGATGGAACAATCCCTTGGACATCGGCGAGACCATGTGCAACATCACGCTCAATCCACCTACGCTGCAGCCGGATATAGTGACGCTGTCGGGGTCACCGCCGAAGGCGGCTATGTTCCTCTGGATCCATCGAAGCGCGACGACTTGATCCTTCAGACCCAAATTACCCGGTGCCTTCGAATCGCCGGTGCTCAAAAATCCTGATACAGATAAACACAAATAGGTTTTTAAAGAAAAAAGTTGTGTTATCTTTGAACCACAAGCGATAAAATTACCGACATAAATATAATTTTATGTTTTTCTTCAAACTTTAAATTCTGCCTTAAGCAGAATTTTATCGCTTATATATTCGAATTAAGTATCTAAAAAGTAATAAAACACGGGGAACTTTACCTAGCGTCCCGAGACGAAAATTGACGGTGACGAGAACGATGTCTTTGTCTAGCAAATACTGAGGTCCAAAATTAGAGCTTTTACCCGAGTATAGGTAAAAACCGCCAGGATGGAAGAATACCAGTACGGGTCTTTTCACGGGATCGTTCTCCGATGGTAGCTGCGATCAAGACAATTGTTCAATTAGTGACTTCATACTCTTTTTTAGTGCGAATGTATATTGAGCATAATCAGACTCACTTTTGTTGTGTAGATATTCACACGGAGACAATCCTCCATTATATTCTGTTCGTGTATCGCTGGACAGGCGGGTCCTTCTTTGGTCGCGTCGAAAACGTCGTTCCAATCCGCCGCTGGAGTTGCGACCTAAGAAAAATGTAATTAAAAAATGATAATATTTGGCCAGATTTGATTCGAAACCTTTGCCTTATTTTTACTACAAATTTTTTATTATATCGGTTTGTTTATGTAAAATAATATTCATGCAATACTTACATGCCACAAACTATACAAAGAATCTTGCCGCATTTTGCGTTCTTGAAAAATTGCGCAAGATTCGTATAATTTTATTTGCTACGCTTGTAATGCGGATGCAAATGCAAATAACTCTGTTATTTTACACAATTAAAACAATAACGTTTTTAATGTTTTTATTACTTATCTAATCGTAAGATCCAATGCCTTACTTATTGTAGAGATATGTAAAATGGGTGTCCAAACCCATTTGAAATAGAAAATGCAAAATAGTTAAAACCTTTTTATTTAAAAATGCAAAATACAGAGTGCTTTTGTGGCAACCATTTAAAATAGGAAATGGAAAAAAGGCATTTTTTAAATGGTTTTTAAAAATAAAAATGGTTGTTTTAAATGTTTATGTTTTTATATTTATTTATATTTATAAATTTTTATTTTTTATTATTTATCCAGTCTGCATCGTAAATGGCATTTTTCTCAGCAATTAATTGTATATATCAACGGTCATATTTCACTTATTATTAATATTATTGTTTATTATATATAGATATTTCTTACTATTATTTCTTAGATTTAAATTTTTATTTCTTTTAATATAAACTTAAATTACAAAAATTGAATTACATAAACATTTACATATGGGATCACAAAACATGTTTGCCTACATTTTGTTTTTACAGATGACATTTAATTATTTTTTTAAAATAACATTTTAAGTAATTGCAATGCTGTTTAGAATAAGTGGATGCTTTCAGAACAACAAGTTGCGTCTTATATAACCATATGAAATATTTTTTAATTATGTTATTCAAACTTAAGGGTTTTACGAAGCCATCAATTATGGTGGATATCAAAAGTAAAAATTCGACCATTTTTAATTTTAATATCCGCTATATTGACTCTCCCATTTTGAATTTATCAACGTTGACGTCAGATTAGTATTCAGCGACCTAAAAAACCATTTTTGAATAACATTATAAAACATTTTATAAGTACTAATAATTGCAAGTTTGACGCAATGGACTTTATGTTAATCATCAATGTCTTTTTAATCATAATCGACACAACAAATTCCTTTTAAGGATTGAAAGTCCTAATTATACATATATACTAATTAATTTTGATTACAATAAAATACGTCTCATATTGTAGGTATTGTAGTTACAATAATATACAACAAAACAAAATTATCGCAACTAAAATTTACGTAAAAAATTTGCTTAACTTCAAATAAGCATAACTCCGCGAAAAATTATCATATATGAAAGATTTTTTTTTTTTCATTTGAAAGGGTGAAGTTTGTACTTTAAGAAACCATTGTTAAATTTTGAATTTGGCCTCCCCCCTTCCACCGTTCTTCCAAAAGTAAGGATGTGTTACGTCTTTAAAAAATTGCATACTTTGACACATTCTACGGAGTAGAATGAATTTTTTTCGTAATTATTATGGCAATTATCGTAAAATATAGACTTTTCCCTGCAAATTAAAAAAAAAAAAATCTACGATTTTTTTTCGCCGAGTTACGGCTTATCAAAGTTACTTATGCATTTTTGTGCATTCAATTACCGCCAACATTAGTATTACCCGATAAACACTATAGGGGAGAGCTAGTGGGCTCCCTTGAGCCACGGGGTCCAATGTGACAAGTGCGAAGTGCGAGTTTTCTGTATTAATGTTCTGCAAAATAGTGACGGTGGGTATAAAAACTTTCGTTTTCAAAACATATAACTTCCATCAAAAAATTATGCCGAAATAAGCATATATACCTTAGTTAAAGGCAAATATGTAATTGGAGCCTTGCAAAGTAAATTTTTACTTGTCACATAACTTTTTGATATGTATGGATTTCTAAGGATTCTACAGTTAAAAAAAATTCATAAGACGTTCGTTGGGATCTAGGTTCAATACCAAATAAAGTGCGTACAAAAACGTTTAATTGTTTTGTATCTGAAATATTTACGATAAATAATACCAATGTTCAGTGGGGTCCAATATGTAACGCAGGTTGATGGGGTCCTCTGTGCCACGCTTACAGAACTACGCACTTTTTCCTATAAAATGAAATACTTTCCATCGATAATCATCTCCACACACTTTTATTTTCTCTTTTTTTCACCCTTTAGTTACAGATCACATGTAATCAAGTCGCTATATGAGGCAATATTCGTTGATCTCTATTAAAGTGAGGTTATATCGATGTTTAAGATTGCTTAAACGTTTAACGATAGCGAAGTCAAAAATATTCAGCACGGCAATTGCGAGCAACGAGACTTGAGCAATATCGCCGTGACTTTCGACGGGACGTTTAAATGAGTAAACAGTGGAGACAAAGCATTCTTTGTTCGCTTTGTTTCCTCTGTTTATAATTGTCGATCGCGCATCTCTCGGGGACTTCTCTCGGCTAAGCGTGTATCGAAAAGTCTCGAATTTGCGAGAAGCCCCCGAGAGCTTAAAGAGACACGCGCTCTTGGCAACGGAGTCAGTCGCTCTCAGCTTCCCGAGTTGCCGCTGTCAATATCGAGTTGCTTGCTCCTGTTTTCGCGCACGCTTAATAGATAGAGTTGCTCGCTCATTCGCTTGCTTAATTCGCACTGCCTGCATCGGCGCTTGCTTGCGCTTTCGCGACGCGATATCTACCATCGTTATGACTGCGATACAGTTTGTAAATAGTGTATATAGAAAATAAACTGTGCTTGTCCGTCAATTCTGCTCTTTGCCTGTCTCTTCCTACGCGGTTCGTGTCCTCGCTCGCGCGCTCAGTCCGCTTCCAAACAATCGATGTTCAGTTGGGTCCAATGTGACGCAGGTTGATGGGATCCTCTGCACCACGCTTACAGAACTACCCTTATTTTCTCTTTTTTTCACCCATTATAATAGTTACAGATCACATGTAATCAAGTCGCTGTGAGGCTTTGTTTTCAGTTTTCAATTAGATCTCTTCTATGTGTCACAGAATACCCTACCTTTTACATTACATGTCACAG
The DNA here is from genome assembly GCF_048541705.1 of Temnothorax americanus. Classification (NCBI taxonomy): domain Eukaryota; kingdom Metazoa; phylum Arthropoda; class Insecta; order Hymenoptera; family Formicidae; genus Temnothorax; species Temnothorax americanus. The sequence goes on from NW_027509816.1 coordinate 368,805, forward strand.
TGTATACCCTACGCTATGGTTCAATCGACCCCACGCTTTTGGTCCACTGTAAAAAACGCAGCATTTCAAAATATCATTATTTTTGCAAAATATTTCTGGAAATTTATTTCTTAAACCATTTACAAACAAAGTTTATTATATTAAACATCGAATAGTCTCATTTATATTATAATGAAGTTATTAAAAATTATTTTTAATGTGAATAAACCAAACAATTTTGTCGCCAGCGAATAATTTAAAATAAGTCGTTTTATTTTCGACCCAACTGGCCAATTGAAACCAATAAATTGCACAACGTTTCGACCGAATTCCGGTCCTTATCAAGTGCTTTAGGTTACACCGATCCGCATAACAAATTTACATGCATCGTTGACGTGGTGTCCAGACAACGTCAAGACAAACGCAAAACTAAACAAAAGACAAAATAATACATTTAACAATAAAACAAGTAGAAACTTGCACATTGTTTCCTCGTAGTTTTTAATTGTGCAAGTAGAAACTTGCACATTGCTTCCTCATAGTTCCTAAGTGTGCAAGTTTTTATTTTATTCGAGGTATAATTATCGGTATTTATTTGTTTTGGCTTCCTCATAGAGGAAGCTGTGTTAGCAAAGGTTCTGATTTCACATTTAACTCTTTTGGGGACTGCGTAAATAATTATGTACATTCACTAAAAAATACTAAAAATACTTGTCCACTTAAAAACTAAAACAATATGCAGATTTCGCCAAATTCAATACCAACCTTCCTTAAATGATACTTTATCGATAAAAAAAATCAGCCCGATATTATAAATATTTGAGATAGCGATTTATTTTTAATTCTATTATATTTTCCAGTCTTTTTTCTACCCCTATTTCATTTATAATTGGTTAAAATTTGGTTGATCAGATCAAGTTTTATAAAGCTTCTATGTATGTACGAATTCTTCGAAATTTCAAATGTGTGTAATACGAGATCTGATCAATCAAATTTTAATGAATTATATATGAAATAAGGGTAGAAAAAAAACTGGAAAATATAATAAAATTAAAAATAAATCGCTATCTCAAATATTGAGAAAGCGGCAGCGTAAAACACATTTTTCAAAAAAAGGAAAATCTGCATAAAATCTATACCGGTAAACCGATTTCAATAAAATTTGAGGAGGACATATTTTCTATGATACTCTATTTGTGTGCAAAAATTCAAACTGGTATCTAAAAAATTGTAGAAGTAGATGCGTGTACAAAAATCCGTACACACACACACACACACACACACACATACATACATACTTCCGGACATTTTTTACTAATATGATTTTTTGACATTTTAGAACATTCTAAACCTATTTCCATCAAAATCTCGAAAAAAATTTTTTTCACCATTACAAAGCTTCCTCTATGAGGAAGCAAAACTATACAAAATCGTCATAATATCGCGCTGGTCAAAAACAATAAATTAATTAACACTGTAAAAATCAGTTAAAAACTTACAATTCTTATGCGTTCCAAAACAAACGGTGAGATCAAAACGTCACAAGCCATATCGAGGCACAACGTCCGAACAGTAAGACAGTCAAAGCGAAATGAAATTGTCAAACGTAATCCGCGGATAGCAAAAGGTGCTCTGGTGGGAAAAACGAGCAATACCGAATATACAGGGCCGGCTAAGTAATACCAATGACACGGTTATAAATAAATGGCAGGCTCTCAGCATCGTTTTGTAAATTGATTGTGCAATCATGTTTTTTAATGAAAAACATTTCCGATATTTCTCTTTTTTTGAAATGTTTTTCTTTGTATAAAATTTTTGGATGCTGCCACTTAAAATCATGATTGTGTGCAAGACGGTGTTTACTCACAACCGAATGATTATCTACATTTTTCCTGATATCACATCGATGTTCTTTGATGCGTGTTTCTAAATGCCTTTTTGTCTGGCCAATATATACTGCATCACAATTTGCACAATCAAACTTATAAACTAACTCTGTCTGGCTGAGATTCGGCAACCCGTCCTTGCCCTTTCTAATGACACAGTCTAGTCTCTTCGGGATGGTGTGAAGAACTCTAAAGTTCATGTCTCGCATTGTACGGCTAACATTTTCGCTAAGACCCTTTATGTAAGGTACAGTAATGCACCTTCGAGGATCTTGGGCCACTTCGTTACTGACAGGATCATTGTTGTTACGATTTCGCAATTCACCAAGTCGGACATTGACATATTTATCAACAATTTTCTTCGGGTAACAATTATTAATAAGGATCTTTTTTATTTCACTAATATTAGACTTGTGAAACCGCGCGTCGGACAAAAGAATCGCCCGATCAACCAAATTCCTTACGATGTTAATTTTATATTTCATAGGATGGCTTGAAAAATAATTTATATACCGGCCCGAGAAAGTTGGTTTACGGAACCAATTCGTGAGCAATGCGCCTCCCTCGCGGATGACCGTGGTATCAAGAAAACTCAATTTACCATTGCTTTCCATTTCATAAGTGAATTTTAATCTATCGTGGTAATTGTTGAAACTGTCTAATAATTCACCAATACCCGACCCGGGAACAACCGCGAAAATATCATCTACATATCGTTTAAAAAAGGATATCCTGAAACTGAGCCGCTGTATACAATGTTTCTCTAAATTCTCCATGACCATGTCAGCTAAGATGGGAGAGAGGGGAGACCCCATCGGGCTTCCGAAGATCTGTTCATAAAATTGGCCGTTGAACATAAAACTAGTAGAACTAAGGATCAAGTCTACGGCACTCAAGAATTGTGGAAGGCTGAGATCAGTTTTTGTAGTGATGTAATTCCATCTCTCTTCAATCGCTTTTAAAACCAGATCTTTAGGTACGTTAGTGAAAAGAGAAGTGACATCTAACGAAATTAAAACGTCACCGTCTCCCACTGTTACTCCTCTAATCAATTCTACAAAGGACCAACCGTCCTTAACATATGATTCAAGTTTAGGAACAGATTTTTCTAAAATATTTTGCAAACGACTGGCGATATTATAGAGCGGACTGCCTAAAGTGGAAACAATTATACGTAATGGTGAGCCAATTTTATGAATCTTCGGGAGCCCGTAACTGCGCGGGAGATTCCCATTAGTGCAATTCAATTGTCTAAAAACTTGCTCATTGATGATGCCCATGTTAAACCAAGACTTTGCCAATTCGTTGATTTTTGATGTTATTTTTCTTATAGGATTGCTTTTCAATTTTTTGTACGTGGAACTGTCACTAAGTAAGTCAGTCATCTTATTAACATACGTACTTTTTTCCATGATCACGGTAACTTGGCCCTTGTCTGCCTTTGTAACAAAGACATCTTCGTTGTTGCGAAGGAACCTTTTACAGAATCTAAATTCTTGCAAAATAAACCTCTCTATACACTTTATATGTTTATTAGTCCGCAAGAACTTAAACAACGAATTCGAAATACAGTTGCGCGCTTCGTCAACAATATCGTCAGAAATCTGGTAAACATTGAATTCGAAATTTTTAATTACGTCGACCACCGAATTTATGCGATCTCTCCTGTCATTGCTGTCAACTGGTAGAGCGAATCTATCGCCAAGACTAAGAAACCTCAGTACTCTGTCTGGGATTTGTTTGCTGCTAATATTAATAATCCATTTGTTGTGATCAAAGTTCATTAACGAATTAATAACTGGGTTTTGCGCAGCTATAACTGAGTTAAATT